>NW_007377533.1:170864-180798 GCF_000475195.1 Diaphorina citri | reverse complement strand
AACACAGTTTAAAAAAAAAAAAAAAAAAAAAAAAAAAAAAAAAAAAATCGTCAAGGTCTGTTCCCATTTGTCGTAAGTTTCATCCGATTATTTTCCGAATGTCTTTGTAGGCAAAATAATTTAAATGAGAGTGCACACGACACGATTTTTTCACTGCACACGACACGATTTTTTCCGAATGACAAGTGGGAACGGGCCTCTAATAAACTATTAGATCCCCAAAGTTCAATCTTACCCCCCGACACTGCATATGAAAACTTTGAAGTCTGCACAGAGAGAAAAATTTATACTTTGGTAATTTAAATGAGAGTGCACACGACACGATTTTTTCACTGCACACGACACGATTTTTTCCGAATGACAAGTGGGAACGGGCCTCTAATCAACTATTAGATCCCCAAAGTCCAATCTTACCCCCCGACACTGCATATGAAAACTTTGAAGTCTGCACAGAGAGAAAAATTTATACTTTGGAAAAAAAAAGTAAAAGAGATTGAAGATTGAAAGAATAAAAACACAGAAAGAGATAGACAAAGAGGGGGATTTATGAGTGAGAGAGAGAAAGGGGGAGAACTTTCTTGCACACCCGCGCCGTAAAAAACAGTGAAATTTTTATATACGTAGAAATATATACGCTACGTAAAATATATAAAAAACAAACATTTATTTTTATAGGTTTATGCATAACTTAGGAATTTTATAGCGCTTATCGTGCTGCCGTTATGTTTGAAAATGAAAGGGTAGGGAGGAGGAGATGGGGGATTTATGAGTGAGAGAGAGAAAGGGGGAGAACTTTCTTGCACACCCGCGCCGTAAAAAACAGTGAAATTTTTATATACGTAGAAATATATACGCTACGTAAAATATATAGAGAGAGAGAGAGAGAGAGAATCTGTCAACTTCAGTAGAAATTACAATTTTCTTCACCTTTTTTACTTGAAAAAACCCTCTCTCTCTTGTGATTTTTCTTTCTTCTTTTCTACATTCATTATTAATTAGAATTAAAAAAAAAAAAATGAAAAATTATTTTGTAGATATTTTTTATTATTGAGAGTGGAAAAATCATTCTACTCAATAGGTTGTATCGACTGGTATTGTAAAACTTCTGTGCTTTTCCTTATTTAAGTCCCCTTTTTCCTTTTGATGTATTTGTCTTCATATTTGCACTTACCAACAGTAATTAATTCAAGTAGCTCTCTAAGTCTCTACAATATGGCGCATAAAAATATAAAAGAATAAAAGGCAATCTTGGATATGAGAACAAGAATTCTCGAACTGAAGGCAATGCAAAATGCACTTACCAACAGTAATTAATTCAAGTAGCTCTCTAAGTCTCTACAATATGGCGCATAAAAATATAAAAGAATAAAAGGCAATCTTAGATATGAGAACAAGAATTCTCGAACTGAAGGCAATGCAAACGTCCACCAAATGAGGTTTATCAAATTACCAAGATACGAACGTCCACCAAATAAGGAATATTAAATTAACAAGAACTACCTTTTCACCTTTGCGATTCCCACAATGCTTAAATATGTCAACGTTCAAATAAGATTGGAATTTAGTAAAGTACGAAAACGAATTTTCAAATGAAGGAAAAAATCAACACACATCATGCAAAGCAAACACTTCTACCAACGAGTTTGACTGTAATGAACAAGCGGGAAATATTCAAAACTAATAAAGAATATAATCAAATAAAAAAGTAAAAAAATAAACTATAAAAAAACTCGGGAGAGATAAAATAAATACAAGAAGTGAAGAAAAAAAGAATTTTCAAATGAAGGAAAAAATCAACACACATCATGCAAAGCAAACACTTCTACCAACGAGTTTGACTGTAATGAACAAGCGGGAAAAATTCAAAACTAATAAAGAATATAATCAAATAAAAAAGTAAAAAAAATAAAATATAAAAAAACTCGGGAGAGATAAAATAAATACAAGAAGTGAAGAAAAAAAAATGTAAAAAAATAAAAGAAAATACCTAAATATATATTTTTAAAGAAGAAAATCTACATTTCGTTTTTGTATTATTTATATTGGGAAGAAGCAATGAGGGGGAAGAAAGTTTGTGTGTTGCATTTAAACAGCTCATTTCTGCTGAAGAAAATATGAATACGAAACAGGAAGAACCCGATGTGACGCAGGATGAAGAGGCAAAAACAATAATGATAAAGAAGAAAAAAAAAAGAAAATAACATTCGAAAAAACGAGAGCAAAGAAGTTAAAGTAGAAGAGGGAAATGGAATGGAGGAACCTATGTAGCAAAACAGAATGAATATGAAAAGAGAATGAAAATTACGACCTCTGCTGAGGAGAAATGAGAATTGTGCTCTGACTGGGGTGATTGAAGAAAATAGAAATGGTGAAATGAATAGAGAGCAGGGGAATCTAGAACTAGGCGTGGAACTAGGGTCAAAAGGAGACAACCTCAGGGAGATGGAGAATTTCAGCAAGACTCCTGAGAATAATACGTTTGAAAGACTTGCTGAAGATACTTAAAAAATAGAGTTAGAATTAAAACACTTTATATGATGCATGATCATGTATGACAGAACTGCAACCATAGGTACTCCAAGGAACTCTTTGCTTTTCGTGGTATCTGACAAATGGATCAACAAAATAATTTAGGACATCGACAAACTAAAAGATCAAAATGGCACAAAATAGCGCCCCTTAAATAATCGTATCAGGATCATATTTGCAAGCACAATCACTATTACAAGCTATGTATGAACCCAGATGGCAGATAGCCTCAAAACAACTTCAAAGTTCAGCCAATAGGAAACTAAGTGGAAAACAAAGATGAATTTGAGATAAAAGACAAACTCATCCTGGCTAAAAATAGAAGACCGGCCCTTGAAAGAAAGGAGAGAAAAAGTGCTTTCGGAAGAGAAGATGGAAAATATCCAAACAAACAAACATACATACATACAGTGTCGTAAATGAAGTACAGATGCGGTGCTCAGGGTGAAAGTAGTGGTGTAGGGGAAGAAATTGTGAAGGGTAGAATATTTGGGAAAAATGTAGTCAGGGACTGATAGAAACAGACGGAAAGAAAGAAACTGAAAAGTCCCTAAATAACACAAGGTGAGTGAAAAGTACTGTTCGAGACAAAGGCGAGAAAGCAAGAGAGATTTCTAGCGAAACCTAAAAAAATCTGGTGTGAACATCACACGATTTTCCTTATCCTATTGAATGATGCTAAATTGGGTAGGGACCAAGGTTTCACCAAAAATGATACTTGGGGTAATAATATTAATTTGTTTCTTAATAATTTGGTTGTCTAATTATGAAAAAATAAAGGTGAAGTGGTCTCAAATGTGCAAGACTGGAACATAATATCTTAAAGAAATGTTTCCAATTTGTTAGCCAGGGGCTCCGCCACTGAGTTCCATCATGAGGGCAACATCAGCCCAGGAGAAGAGAGATCCCTCCAAGTTCCAAATTCAAAATGCTTTGAATATTAAACTGAAATTTTCCTCCTCTCTCCCCTTTCCACTCTGTTGTTTCTTATCAAAATTTTGTTTATCTTTTTATGGTACCTTTTTTCTTCGTTTCGCTTCTCTTTCTCATTTTTGTTTGGATGATGAGTAGGGGATGAAGGTAGAGCAAGAGAAGATGAAGAGCAGGAGAAAGAGAGTACGAAAAAACTATCAAGGAAAAGTCAGTTGAAGTCAGTTCAAGAGGAACTTGTTTAGTATTCTGAATGGTTTTTTA
The DNA here is from genome assembly GCF_000475195.1 of Diaphorina citri. Lineage (NCBI taxonomy): Eukaryota > Metazoa > Arthropoda > Insecta > Hemiptera > Psyllidae > Diaphorina > Diaphorina citri. Next base: position 177,075 of record NW_007377533.1, on the reverse strand, counting down.
TGCATTTAATTCTTGATTTTACAAAATTATTGATTTTAGGACTTTTTACTTTAACTGATTTCCAGGCGTTCAGTTCAGGAATTGGATGTAATGGACAACATGTTCCTATTGAGAGCTCAAGCTGAGAATTGTCAAAGAAATTAAAAAGATTGAAGAAAAAGTATTAATTCAAGATAAATATAAAGATTCAGACCAGTCAAAAAAGCCACTGGTACCAGCCCGAAATGGTGTTGTTGACACGATTGGTGACGATTAACAATCAGTGAACTAATGCACAACACAACTAGAACTTCTTGAATACACGATTTCCAACAGCCCTCCACGTGCTTGTTAAAGCACCCCAACTAACCCCACTATAACTGCTATAAACAGGGTAACAGCTATAAGCAGAGTAACATCTATAAACAAGGTAACCAGTCTAAACGAAGGTATACAGGTCAATAAATTACCTATAAGAAACTCTACAACATCGTATATTGCCGTCAAACTCCGTTCCCGAGGAAATAAAATTACCCAAACACAAGCTCTAAGTTTTCTTTTCTGACGTGAAATTGTGGCATTCTGCATGGGGTGGTTGATGGATTGCTGTTGAGAAGTTTGTGGAGTTTCGTTCTGACTTTTGGTATGGGTGCGTGTGTTGACAGCAGGGATATGGCGCTACTGGAATAGGGAATCATTAGTCACTTTCTTTCGATGAGACCCTCGTTTGCCGACCGGATCACCGAATGGTCCCTGCAGGATTCATTTGGTTCTTTGGGGAGTATTACTCTTTTGAGATCGGTTCCATTGAAATTTTCGGCCTTTTTTAGCTTAACTCCCTTTAACGATGAGCTATTCATTTAGGTACTTTCTCAGTTTCTTTTTCATAGTATTCTGTAAATTGATTTTTCAGTCTCATCCCAGCAGCAGTAAAAACGAGGTATTTCTGGACCTATTAAAAGCATTTTGTAGAATTCCTTGATCATGACATTACGTATTTGTTTAAGATTTTTTCCATCGCATCTCGCAGGATTTGTGATTCAAATCCGTCTCAAATTAACGTAGAAACGAAAATCAAAAACAAAAACCCCAACATGAAAACAACTCACGGAAAACTCGAAAGTAACAAAGCAGGATGTAGTATGAAGCACAATGTTTGAAGTTGTGAGAAGCGAAAATCAAAAGCGAAAAACCCGTCCCAACCCCTTTCTGTTCAGAAGTCGGAGAGGAGAGAACTATTCAAAAAAACTCGAAAGTAACAAAGCAGGATGTAGTATGAAGCACAATGTTTGAAGTTGTGAGAAGCGAAAATCAAAAGCGAAAAACCCGTCCGAACCCCTTTCTGTTCAGAAGTCAAAGAGGAGAGAACTATTCAAAAGGGAATTCAAAGAGAGATGAGAGAGATGTTACTGCTAAGGCACGTTAGAGAATCTATTATGACAAGCAAATTATGATACATATCAATCAATCATAATAAACACTACGACTTCCTTACTGCTAAGGCATGTCAGAGAATCTATTATGACAAGCAAATTATGATGCATATCAATCAATCATAATAAACACTACGACTTCCAAACCCAACTGACCTGTGAACCTTTTGAAGAGCTCATCCTTCAGATGCCCCATGGGGTGGTTGATGGATTGCTGTTGAGAAGTTTGTGGAGTTTCGTTCTGACTTTTGGTATGGGTGCGTGTGTTGACAGCAGGGATACGGCGCTACTGGAATAGGGAATCATTAGTCACTTTTTTCGATGAGACCCTCGTTTGCCGACCGGATCACCGAATGGTCCCTGCAGGATTCGTTTGGTTCTTTGGGGAGTATTACTCTTTTGAGATCGGTTCCATTGAAATTTTCGGCCTTTTTTTAGCTTAACTCCCTTTAGCGATGAGCTATTCATTTAGTTTCTCAGTTTCTTTTTCATAGTATTTTGTAAATTGATTTTTCAGTCTCATCCCAGCAGTATAAACGAGGTATTTCTGGACCTATTAAAAGCATTTGTAGAATTCCTTGACCATGACATACAAGTATTTGTTGAAGATTTTTTCCATCGCATCTCGCAAGATTTACTTGGTCAATTCTTTGAACTCAACTATTTGTAGACAATGATTAGCAGGAAAATCAGAAGGTGCTTTTCTCCCGAATTTCAAAACGTTGTCCCACTCAGTCACATACGTACATGTCGTGAGTTCCACCTACGTAATGACAAAGTATCTGATTCAAAAAATCTAACGTCGCTTTCAAAACACAACTTTGGCAGAAAAAACTTCATGAGAGCATTGTGAAAAAGTCCGGTTTTCTCGTAAAAAAAAAAAAAAAAAAATCCAAGTTGAAAAACGTCAAGGATACGTTAGGCCACTCACTATCAGGCAGACCTGACAGGTACACCTGATTAGGTCTGCCTATCCGGTCTGGTACCTAATTGTGAGTGGCTGGCCTTAGGCTCAAACAAACATAGAGAGCTAGGCACACGAAATAAAACTAAATGAAGTAGATACTGACAAAGGCGCCTTACAAAGAAATCCGAATAAGCCGAATATTAATTTGGAAAGCGGGGCAGCAACGGAGTTAAAAGACAGGAAAAGTTGGAAAGTTAGGGTTAATCATTTGTCACCGGGACATCACAACTTTTCACTGGCTGAGGGCTAAGGGTGGAAACTGGGAACAAACTTTTTATCAAAACTCCTCTGATGATGAAAACGACTTTTCATTTCTCGGACCCTCCATCAGCCTCTTCTGGCCCTTGTGGGTCTCTAAAATATAACCACATGGGTCTTCAAATGGCCCGAATCACTGAGCTTCCGATTTCCGATGCTAGGTCATATCGTGCCTTAAAGAGCACAAGTGTAACGTTCAAAAGGAGACGGCCAAGGAAAGGAGAGCTCCTAAAACGTTGTTCACCATAAAAGGAGACTCTACACAAGCTGTATCTGACTATGAAGCGCCTTATTTTGGAAATCAAGAGAAGGCATTTGATATTGTAGTGTACGCAATTCTCAAAGAGAACTTAAAAAGACCCGAAAAGAAATTGAGATAAACGAGAGGAGGAAATATGATCAGAAGGGAGGGGGAATGATGGACCATATAGGTATTTAGGGTTGGAGGGGTATTTAGGACGGCAGAGAATTAGGTGTAACGCAGGGAGCAACGATGCAGCTATAGTATTACCGTCAAAGAACTCAAGCTCTTCTTTGCCGCCATGAAGGCTGTGAATAATAAATGGGTAAGTAGTACCTTTCAAGCCTGCTCCTAGAAACAGAGGAATGATCTTGAGCGAATTGTGTGAAACAAGGATAAGAGAAGTGTGAAACTAATCTGTAATATCTCTCCTCTCCGTGCAGAGATATTAGTGGGAGAAAAAGATGGGAAAGTAGGAAGGAGAGTTCATGAGATAAGTGGTTGTCAGATGGATGGAGGAGATAAAGGAAACATATTAACACACGGTGATACCATAAAAGAGAAAACCATTCTATTTTGAATTGGTCACTAAACCTTTTGGATTAAAATTATCTGCCAGCTATAGTATTACCGTCAAAGAACTCAAGCTCTTCTTTGCCGCCATGAAGGCTGTGAATAATAAATGGGTAAGTAGTACCTTTCAAGTCAACGCCTAGAAACTAGATACAGGGGAAAGATCTTGAGCGAATTGTGTGAAACAAGGATAGGAGAAGTGTGAAACTAATCTGTAATATCTCTCCTCTCCATGCAGATTGATTGATTGATTGATTGATTGATTGATTGATTGATTGATTGATTGATTGATTGATTGATTGATTTGGGTACTTAATTTACATAGCAATTAATACAATAATTAGTGGGAGGGGGGTTCTGGCCAGCTATAGTATTACCGTCAAAGAACTCAAGCTCTTCTTTGCCGCCATGAAGGCTGTGAATAATAAATGGGTAAGTAGTTCCTTTCAAGTCAACGCCTAGAAACTAGAGAAACAGAGGAAAGATCTTGAGCGAATTGTGTGAAACAAGGATAGGAGAAGTGTGAAACTAATCTGTAATATCTCTCCTCTCCGTGCAGAGATATTACTAATCTGTAATATCTCTCCTCTCCATGCAGAGATATTAGTGGGAGAAAAAGATGGGAAAGTAGGAGAGTTCATGAGATAAGTGGTTGTCAGATGGATGGAGGAGATAAAGGAAACATATTGTCCATGCAGAGATATTAGTGGGAGAAAAAGATGGGAAAGTAGGAGAGTTCATGAGATAAGTGGTTGTCAGATGGATGGAGGAGATAAAACATATTGTCACACGGTGATACCATAAAAGAGAAAACCATTCTATTTTGAATTGGTCACTAAACCTTTTGGATTAAAATTATCTGCCATCACATTTAAACTCTAAAAGTACCTAAAACTGTGATAACAATTGCATGGAAAGAGATTTTTTCCCCCTTAATCGACAGACAGGAGATACGAGTATGTTTCGTTAATCCATTTTTAAACAAAAAGCTCGGGGTTAATGAAGTCCGTGTGTGAAAAGTGTCGGGGTTAACTCTTAACACTTCTCGCTGCAGGTGAGAGTTTTTTAACCTCCATTTTCTCTTCACAAGTCAGAACAATTAAGATAATATCTTTTCCTTTGTTTAACTCCCTTTTCTCCCCTCTCTTTTCTCCTCTTCTCCCCTCTCTTTACTCTTTTTCTCTCTCTTTCCCTCTCTGCTCACCTCCCTTTCCTCTTTTTTTCTGTGCCTCTTCCAAGTTCTTTCCCCTCTTCTTGTTCCTCGTTTCTTTAATAAAAGAGCTTTTGTGAAGATCACATTGTTGTGAGTGTGAGAGTTCAAGTTGTTTCTTCGTAATAGAAACACATATATCTTGCTCTTGTATGTACAGGGTGAACAAAAAAGAACGTCCCTAATCCAGAATTTCGGGCTTGGACCGTCTGACAGATCTACTCCGACTGTCTGAGCTTGAGTGGCTTTAATCATCCAGAACTTAGGCTGGGACTCAACTTGAAAAGTTTGTTAGAGGAAATTGTAATAACAGAGGTTTTATCGTCCTGAATTCGAAGAGAGATAGAGGGCAGAATAGGAGAAAGTCAACCGTTCCGAGAACGAACCTTGTTTGTTTATTTAGAATAAAGCCTCGGGTGGGAATCGAACCCGTGATCTAGCGCTTACAAGGCAGGCTACCTTAAAAGCTAAGGCTGCCGCAGATGATACTTGAATGGTTAAATTTAAGTCAAAAGTCTCTCGCCTAGGTAGGTTGAAATGACAAACGTATACTTCTTCACTATTTTTAAAAAATATTCTGGGTTTTTATTTCATTTTCATTTTAATCGAACATGTCCTCAATAGACTACCTCATGCAGATCCCGTGGTGGCCGGTAAGTGTGCTGTCTACCCTACTTGCAATTAAGGAGCGCGCTAGCACTCTGCCCCGCCAAGTCAAAAAAGTTTGACCGCGTAAAGATCTAACGTCACTGAAAATGTGTGTCCAAACATAGTCGATCGATATCGATGCGATGTCGATCGATATGGATGGACAAGTTGAAGAATCTATGTCGTCGAAGCAGTGTGAAGTGTGGACGGTTCACTCGACATCGATCGATATTGTTACAAAGCCTAACCCTAGGTACTCTTTTGATAAAAGAAAACAACAAAAATTGTCCTACTTGTAATTAAGGAGCGCGGTAGCACTCTGCCCCGCCAAGTCAAAAAAGTTTGACCGCGTAAAGATCTAACGTCACTGAAAATGTGTGCCCAAACATAGTCGATCGATGTCAATGGACAAGTTGAAGAATCTATGTCGTAGAAGCAGTGTGGAGTGTGGATGGTTCACTCGACATCGATCGATATTTTTACAAAGCCTACCCTAGGTACTCTTTTGATAAAAGAAAACAAAAATTGTGCTTGTTGCCATAATTATTATGACATGGAACCAGGGGATCCAATATGAGTCCATTTCCAAATTATTGGACTTGGTATGGTTTTTATTTGGACCCTTCTAATTGCATGCTCTTTTTCATGGCTTGATTTTAAGAGTTCTCCTCCAGAAGGCAGTGTTGGGTGAGAAATTGTCTGGTTATAACCGCTATAAGTTCAACTCCAGCGAAAAATCAGTCCAACAACAGTCTTGAACTTCTTCATGATATCTTGTGTTTTCCTTTCCAGATCTCCTGATTGACATGATGGGGGTTCTGGCCAGCTATAGTATTACCGTCAAAGAACTCAAGCTCTTCTTTGCCGCCATGAAGGCTGTGAATAATAAATGGGTAAGTAGT
>NW_007377533.1:87758-169123 GCF_000475195.1 Diaphorina citri | reverse complement strand
CCCCCTGTATCAATCTCGTTAAAAGAATTGAGAGCATACTGTATACCTCCATTAAGTCCTTTGTTTCTAAAACCCTGATAATACCCTTAACTCTATCAGTTTATCTAACTTATCACCTTTGTGAAATTGGTACTACAGTGACTTTGTCGCGGTAAATGAGTTTGCTACTGAAACACATAAGTTGAGAGCCGTTCAGCGTGGTGTGTGTTTGGATGAGTGACCGCCTGGGCAGACTAGCTGGTATTTTGGTATCTACTGAGCTTCTATATTTGTGAGGTTTGATGGAGGGAACTATAACAGCGGAGGTCTTATCCTCCCGAAAGCGAAAAGAAAAGGACAGAATAGGAGAAAGCCAGCCGTTCCGAGAACGAACCTTATCTGTTTAGGATAATCCTCGCCCCGGAAGTTAATAGAACCCGCAGCCTGCCGCTTACAAAGAAGGCTTGAGTTCGCCCTGGGTGAGAATCGAAATATTTGCATGATTGAAACTATCACTTGAACCCCCAACCTCTGCACTGTGAGATGACTAGTGAGAACACTGTCTTTGTCATCTGCCGAGTACCTCACGAGTGTGAAGTACTCTCCCTTGTGTGAATAAGATGAATGGTAGCTATCTGTAAATAGAAAGAACCTGAATGAGAAACTATAGAAATAGAAAATGGGACGTCAAAAAACAAACAAAAAAAAAAAAGAAGAAGAAGAGGAAGAGAGAGACTACAGATAGAAAGTGGGACATATAAAGAGAGTGTAAGAAGAGAGAAAAAGAGATGAAGAGAGAGAGAGAGGGGAGACAGAGAGAGAGACAGACAGACGTGTTCTATAGAAAGTATCCACTATGGCAAGTGTGTGATGGAAAGAGAAAGAGAGTTGAGAATAAAAGGGAAAGAGGTAAAAGAACAAAGTGGGAAAACGTAAAGGGCTCTTCTTCACTCTTTTCTATCCAATTTTTCTTTTCCACTTTTCCTTCTTCTTCACCTCCACCTCGTCTTCCTCCTCTTTCTTTTTCTACTTCCTCTCTTTCTTCTTATCCTCCTTCTCGTCCTTCTCCTTCTGCTCCTCCCCCATCTTCTCTTTCTTCTTCTCCTCCTTTTTCTTTTACTTCTGCTTCTACTACTCTTCTCATCTTCTTTTCCTAATTAGGGGCATTCTTTTTGTTCTTGTTTTGGTTCTTTTTTCTACTTTTCTTTCCCCCTCTTATTTTATTTTCTGGCCGAGCTTAGACACTTGGGTTCGCAAGTAACACAATAAAAGTCAAAGTAATTAGCAGGAAAGAACTTGATGCTACTTTCTGGCCTTCTTTCTTTCTCATCTGACCTTTCTTTCCTTTTTCCGCTCTTTCTTCTTCATTTTCTCCTCTTCTTCCTCCTGCTTTTTGTGCTTCATCTTCTTTGTTGTTTCTAAAGAAGTGTGACATTTAGTAGATGTGATTATTATTCTTCTCACCTTGGCATTGGAGGAATGGATTCATTTTTTCTCCTCCCTCCCCTACTCCATCCCTATGTGAAAGAAAAGAGAGGCTGGATTTTCTGGAAAATGGGAGAGAAAAGGCTTGGAAAGCACTCTGTCTCACTTAGATAGTGTCGAGCATAGGTTTTCTGTGTTTTATTTATGTGATGGTATGACTAAGGGCCACTCGAGCTCCTTTGTCCTCTGCGTTTTCTTTCAGGCCTTGAATAAAATATTTATAATTAGAAGACCTAATGAAAAAATTATACGTCGCGTCGGTATACAATAAATGATACAGAGAGAGAGAGAGAGAGAGAGAGAGAGAGAGAGAGAGAGAGAGAGAGAGAGAGAGAGAGAGACCATCTCTCCTCTCTTTCTGTCCTTAGTGTTCTTAAAAGTGAGGAGAGTGCTTTTATCTCTTTTATTTTTTTTAACAAAGTAAACACTTTATCAATTATGCAAATCAAAAAAGTTCATATACCGCCTAATCTCTTGTACATACATTCAGGATCAAAAGTTTACAAAGTCAAAAATTGTCTTCCTGGTGTAATCCTGTCACCACCATGAAGTTCCCGGAAACTCATATATCGTAGAATATGCTTTTATTCCTGTTGACACAGACTCCTAATGTTTTCAAGTTGTATTTTTCTTCAAATTAATTTCCTGTTTATATTTGAAACGTTCTGTTTATCAGAAGTTTTGTTTTTGTTTTCTTTCCTTTGTTTTCAACTTCTTAATTTCATCAAACATCGAAATTTCAGGAGCAACAACTACAATAGAAACAAAAAGAATAACACAAGCAAGTTGAAAGATCGCAAAGTACAGAAATAGCTCAAAACAAATTAGTGGAGATGTCAGAACTCCCAATATTGTGTTGTATATGTATACCTACGCTTCTTGTTATTAGTGGAGATGTTAAAACTCCAAATATTCTGTTTCTATGTTTGTTGTTGCTCTGATTCATTCAATTAACAAATAAAACATCTTTATTTTATCTGTTTCAGCCACGTCATTCCACTAAATTGCTCAATGTGTTGCGTCAAATGCCTCAACGCAACGGACCCGATGTATTTTTTAGTTTCCCCGGTAAAAAAGGATCGGTAAGTAAGATCTTGAGTTTAAAACCCAGGTTGGTCAATTCAGTTTGAACCCTGTAGTAGATATTATTGCCAAAACAATTGAAAAAAAAAATAATAATACAAGGCAGACACGCTACCAACCAAGCTAACTAGGCTGGCTAGGTTCTTTTGCCAACTTACATTTGTTCTGTTTCTATTTTCCACAGGCTATGGTCCTGCCTCCCCTAGCTAAATGGCCGCATGAGAATGGCTTTACATTCACCACGTGGTTTCGGTTAGACCCGATCAATTCCGTCAACATCGAGCGGGAAAAGCCCTATTTGTACAGGTAATATACTTTTCCTCTTAAAGCTCTAAAGGACTGGTTGCTTGTTTGCTTACTTTTTTACAGTAGCGCTCCGCCTCGCCAAGTCAAGAAAGTTTGACCGCGGTACCAATACTTTGGATACGTTTGGGGCTAGCTGCTGCTGTTGTAAGTGGCCGCTACTTCCCATTTTCCACCTTATGGTGGGGACAAAACTCTTATCTTCAAATTAAATTAATCATAAGGTCAAGGTAAATCTAGATCCTTGACAAATGGAGTGTGCCTGAAGGCTTGAGATCTGTTCCAATCTTCCAATCCACTCGACCCCAAGAGATTCTTAGTACATACGTATTGTTTGCTAGTGCTGTGTTAGACATTAATTTGTATTTTGTATGATAGTAGGAGAGAATGAAGTGACAAAATAGTCTAATCAAAAACATTGACAAAATCGCGCCTCGCCAAGTCAAGAAAGTTTGACCGCGGTACCAATACTTTGGATACGTTTGGGGCTAGCTGCTGCTGTTGTAAGTGGCCGCTACATCTACATCCCATTCCAATCCACTCGACCCCAAGAGATACGTATTATTTGCTAGTGCTGTGTAAGACATGAATTTGTATCATAGTAGGAGAGAATGAAGTGACAAAATAGTCTAATCAAAAAATATTGACAAAATCGGACATCGACATGATACTAACGTCAAAGGAATGAGACTACAGAGTAATATAACGAAATCATTCTCCTTTTACATCAACGGTAATTATGTACAAGTATTAGATTTTATGTTGAAAAAATAATATCAATACGGGTACATTAAAAATTCAAAACAACAGTAGTAACAGAGTAATAACAATAAGCATTAAAAATAACAATACCACGAACATTTGTACCCCAGTAATGTTTTCCTAATCAAATTGAACAGCAACAATGCAACAACAGCGAATTATAGAAATATTGCTCGCGGAAACGTTCGTACATAGCAATGGCAAAAGGTAATGTACATAGGGGCAGTGGCGTGTGTTGATATTTTTAAAAGGGGACGTTATAAATCCATATATGATATACGAGTACAGCCGATCTGCTGGTAGTATTGGAATCTAAGTTCAATCACTAATAGCCGGGGTCACTATCAGAGTTTAAACTCGGTTTAAGTTCAACTCTTGGATTAAGCAATTTTGGTCAATAGATCAGTTGCGCTTACTTAGATGATGTCATTCTCCTCTCTCCTATCCGTTCTTTCTTTCCTTCCTTCCATCCACTACCATTACTAGGTATATTCCCACCCTGTTTCTTATCTCCTTTGCCTTTTCTCTCCTTCCTCTCTATTTTCTTTCTCCTCCCTCCTATTTCTCTCTTTCCTTTCTTCACTACCTCTAGTAATTCTCACCCTATTCCTTCTTATCTCTTTCCCCTTTTCTCTCTTTCATCCCCCTTTTCTTTATCCTCTCTTTTCTTCCCACCTATCCACTACCTTTACACTTTGTTCTCACCTTCTTCCTTTTTCTTCTACGACTTCTAGATACCGAGATAAATCGATTTTAAAAATACCGGTAAATCGTGAAGTTTGACGTCACGGCATACGCTCTAGTAGGCGATGACGTCATAATTCATGAGTTTCGCTTCGTTTGTTTGTGCGCAAACGTTTCTGCGCATTTTGACGTGAAACTGAAATCTGACGAAATCTCTTTGAACTTTTTCATTAGAACGGCAATTAAAAATTGAATTTTCGACCTTTTAAAGTTAGTTTTCGGAGTTTTGACCTCAGATTTGGATTTTTCACAACTTTTTACGTAGGAATCGACCTTTTATTAAGAATATTTTCCCAATTGCAACTCCTCTATTTCAAAATTTTCAGCCAATCAGATTGCTTAACCGGAGGGGTAAACATAAATCGAGTTTAAACTCACTTTGTGGCCTTGGTCATGAATCATTGAGTATTTTCAACAAGTGGTAGGTACTCCAGTGGGGGATTTTGGGAAAAACCCGTAGCAAGAAAAGGAAGCGGTACTTCCCCAACTTAGAATTACGCTACGCCTCTGACTGATGGGGAAATATAATCAAACAACCCCCGATCTTTCCTCTATAACTCGGGCCCACCCTGGGTTAATTTGTATCAAATGAACAGTTGTGTTGCTTTTGATTAAACTTTATTATTCCGGCAGGTAAACACCGTGTACTGTGTTGTTTCTAATACCTACTGGGTGAACCTACTGTGTTGTTTATTAAAGGTAAAGTCGTGAGAAGCGCTAATTCCTTTTGAGCCTTTTCCCTGTATAGCCCTAAATAGCGGAATTTTGGTCCGGAATAACGGCCGAACCGTACCCTGTGGAAACAGGGCCCAAGGATAACATAGACCTTCACTTCGTTCGGTCAAATATAGGGTTTCTCTAAAATTCTAAATGGACAAAGTGATAAAATTGTCAGAACTATGAACTAAATAACAAACAATCATATCTTAACCTACATACCTATAAGAATGACTCTTTCCTTACTTATTGTAATCTTGCAGCGTCTAATAACCACGGCCTTTCTGTTTCAGTTTCAAAACCAGCAAGGGCGTGGGCTACACTGCCCATTTCGTGGGCAACTGTCTGGTTCTGACCTCAATGAAAATCAAGGGCAAAGGATTCCAGCATTGTGTCAAATACGAGTTTCAACCTAGGAAGGTAAGGCCAAGTCTTAACCTGGAATTGTGAGTCATAATCTTCAATTGTGGTGAAGCAGAGAGCCCTTTCACAGTTATTATGGGTATGGTTTATTAATCTGCGTTCACAGTCCACACATAGTTGATCATTCGTCGATCGATGTCGACACTGGATTGTTACTCGTTCAAAACACTACCTACTTGATTTCCCTTAAAAACCGAGTACACCCCGACCTACAAGCACAAAACCCAAGAAATTTTGACTATGCCGGGCACTAAACCCGGGACCTCTGGAGTACAAACTAGTTGTGTCTAATAGTTCCTTTGATGATCACGAGTATTTTCCAGCTTAGAGCACGCAGTATAAGAAAAATTACGCCTTTATATTATGCTAGGGATCTCGTTATAAAGATAAAATTATATCCAAGTATTACATTATAACTTCTCTTATATTATAAGAACAAGATCCGTTCATAGTTCCACACTGATCGCTCTATCTCAAGAATCACAAGACCTAGAAAGGCTGAAATTTGGTAGGAATATTCCTTTTATGGTCTAGGTGTGCAATAAGAAAGGATTTTGCGAAAATCTAAACCGATTATTTACACATTACTTACGTACGGTTGCTTTCTTCTTCCCACACATTCGTCGTCGTGAAATTTATTTCGAAAGACGTCGAGATACGACAACGCGACGTCTAATTCCTGAGAGGCTCTCCTGGAAAATGTCAGGCCGGCCATACACTATCATGTCGCCTGTCAGTTTTGACTTGTTAGGTCCGAACTGTCATGTCTGGAATGAAGTGTGTGGCAGTAAAAACTAGTTTGTCAGTTGGCATGTCAGGCGAACTGAGACATGATGAAAATTCGATAAGTTCTGTCATGACATGAAGTCAGAATGCACAGTGTATGGCGGTTTCATCAGTTCTCAGGTCTCAGTTTTCAGTGAGCTTGAGTGTTGTGGTTTTAAAGTTATTTAATTTATTACGTTAATTTTTTCATTCAATAGCAAATCATCACCAGGAGGATCCATGGTAAACTGATAACTGATGAAATCTTCATGCAGTGTGTGTGCTTATCAGGCTTCATGCCAGAAATGACAGTTCGGACCTGACAGGTCAAAACTGACAGGCGACCTGATAGTGTATGGCCGGCCTCAAAGGTGACGGGAGATAATGAAAAAGGTTTACTGGTGAATTATCCAGACGTGTCGGCGTCAGGATATGGCTGTTCGAATGGGAGAATCTAGGGTTAATATTCTATTTCTACTCTACTACCTGTCTACGAATATACTCTATTTCACTTAGTCTACTCTACGAGTATTGCACTTTATACGTACAATACATGATGCAAATGATGGTATACCCTGACGTCATTCCAAATAAACAGAGTGGATAATGTTGATGTCAAGCATTGCAGGTTGCATCATTCGGAAGAAATATAGGTACGTACTTTGAAGAGCTTTGACAATTTTTTTTTTTTTTTTTTTTTTTTTTTTTTTTAAGTTCTATCGTAGTATGTCCCTCGTCAGATGGACGATAAGAGACACAATACTTCTTCCCATTTATGTTCAAATTCCATATAAGCTTTTATTGAACTCGGGACATCCGGTATGCAAGCGCAGTGTGATACCCACTATTGACCAGGCCACTGAGGTTGATCCTGTTACCTGTTATTTATTAACCTCCATTTCTGGTTTCAGTGGTACATGATCGCCATAGTGTACATTTACAACCGATGGACGAAGAGTGAGATCAAATGTTTTGTCAACGGTCAGCTAGCGTCAAGTACAGAAATGGCTTGGTTCGTGTCCACCAATGAGGTAAGAGTTTTCACAAGGGTCCGTTTTCTAAAAAACCACAGTTTAAATAATGGTCTACTGGTTGTTAAATGACGTTGAAACCCTGGGTGAGAAGGCTCAATAATATAATGCCAACAGGAATTAAATTTTATTTCGGAGAAAAACGAGCTGGGAAATGAGCGAGAGAAAAAAGGTATGGAATAGGGGGATTAAAAATATGGGAAAAAGTGGGAAGAAAAGCATTGGGGATAATAAAGGTAAACATAGGAGAAAGAGAGGTGGGGGGATGAAAAGGAGACATTATAAATTTAAAATTACCAAAATAAATACTTAATATCCCTTGGGGAAAAAGGGTCAGCTATAATAACATTCTTTAGAACGAAAATTGAAACTTTCCATGGGAAAAAGGTGTTATGGGATATAAAGCTCCATGCTAGAAATACCTGGGTACTGGGTATTGTACAGGGGTTCGGAAAAATTGGGACATTCGTTTCACAGGTTTTTAGCTCGGGGTTGATTCGTAGTTGCTGCCCAAATGTGTGGTTTTCCTAGTGACCCTATGAAATTAATCTGGCATGGGATTATACAGGGTTCAGTGGCAGAGATTGCCTTCGGTCAAATTATTTTAATTTTGTTCTTCTTAGTCGTGCTTGAAAATTACCGGTAAGTAAGTAGTCTTCAATTTCTTCCTTCATATTCATAGATACCACAAACTTTAATCATTTCTTTTTGAAGAGTATTATCAAATATCATCAAAAAATGTTGCTTTTTAGCTGAATCCCCTTTAGGAGTGAGCTATTCATTTCTAACGAAAGTCTTTGGGTCGGGGTTGTGTGTTTTTGGGTCGCTATAGCTATTCGCTATAAAAACTCATTTTGATATTTATTTTATATCGCTTCATATGTCTCTTCACATCTGTTTCAGCCATTTGACAAGTGTTACATCGGCGCCACTCCAGAACTGGATGAGGAGAGAGTGTTTTGTGGTCAGATGGCTGCCATCTATCTGTTCAATGAATCACTGTCCACGCATCAGATCTGTGCCATGCACCGACTCGGTCCTGGATATAAGGTAAAAACAGGTTGGGTAGAAGAGCTGAATTCTAGCTGGGGAGAAGAGCTGTAGAATATCTGAACTCCCCAGCTACTTATGAAGTCAGTGTGAGTTATTACTAGGCTTTTACTAGGAAACAAGACCGAAGATTCCAGTATCCATATTTGGTTCAAATTTTCCAACCTCTGCACTAACTTGGCTGTGGAAGCAAATGCGTCAGTCTTTTTAGGGAAATTGAGTAGCTACTTCAAGAAAATAACACTTTTCAAGGTGGGAAAAAAAGAAGAAAAATCCGAGGAAACTACCCTCAATTGAAGGAATGTGCACATAGCTCAGATTACCGCCACACAAAGTACGTTTACCTTCATGGGATATTCGATAAACCATACGTTTGATAAGTATGCGATAAAACCCGTGAAATAACCGTTTCAGTGCACACAAATCATTTGATAAAGGAGAGAGAAAAACATGAACTTTTCGACGCTGGAAAAACGAAATCGGTGGAAAAATATGCAATAAAAATGTACGTCGGGGGAAATATCGCATTACGAGAAATATAACAATTTTTTCTTCCCGACAATAAAAAAAAAGAAAAGAAATCCTTCCATGCTCCTTGGTTGAGAAGGGGAGACTGGAAAAGTGAGGAGAGGCACAATTCTCTCTCCGTGTCTATAGAAAGCTCAAATGAATTGCGCACATGATTCCCACGTATTTTTACGGTGCTACGTTTGTTTTCACCAAGAGAAGGACGAACACAACAGTTGCCTACCCTATAACGTTATAACTCGATGCTCACCTAATACACGGGATTATCCTAGAAAAAGGTTGATTATATGAATAGTTTGTTTTCGCAGATTTACAAGAGAACAAATTTTTATTTCTGGTATTCTTGAAGAAGATTAGGCTCTAAGAAGACACATGAAAACGTACGCTATACTAAGACAAATATTTGCAGTAGAGTGCCAGCAGGAATTTTCAACTCATAAACCAAAGAGTGATTGCCCTATGAGCTATTGAGTGTTCAAACTACTTCCAATCTGTGTCATTTTTAGCAAGATACATAGTTACATTATATTCGGTATGGTTATGATTGAGAGAGGTGATTCTCATAAACAGTAGACTAATAGACTCATTGCATTACGTGTGATCATAATTCATCATGCACAAGTCACCAAAATCCATCAATGCCAAATCATTGCCACTAATCGCAAAACGTGTAAGATCATCTCGACCCTTGATCTTGACCATCGATCGTCCAGCACCACAGACCATAGTCGATAGAAAAATAGAAGTGAATTTCATAAATTTTGAAAACCCAGAGAAAAGGAGCAATAAAGAAATCTCCGGGTCGTAAATAATCCGAGTTTTATGAGAGGATGGGGCTTTTGGGCTACGAATGGACTTCTCGAGATGCAGGTCGAAGGCTTTCGGAGAATCATTTGTTTATGGGCTAGCCTGTAGGATCTGGGTGAGAATGTCTGGCTTGTGAGAGATTTCGAGATGTTTTTATTTCTGTACCCAGAGGAAATGGGAAGAGATTTATGAGGCGTCTGACTTTGGAGATAGTGCTGGGATTAGGACTTGGGCTTTATGGAGATAATGCTAGGGACTTAAGCTGGGAGAAAAATAGAGCAAAGTTTAATAACTGTGAGTGGTAATGTAGTAACCTTAACAGCACGAGATCCATAAAACACGGAGAGAAGAAGCCAAGTCCAGACCACGGAAATGGTAGAAGGTGAGAAATTCATGAGTCTTGCTTCTTTAAATTTTAATCAAATAGGTGGGTAGGAGGTAGTTCAATTGCTTCTGAAGTATCTTGGCGCAGAAAGTTATAAAATATTGACTGAATACTAAATGAAAACATCGTGTCTCCTGCTAAAATAAAACAAACATAACAGGTTTGAGGGATGTTTAAAAAACGAAAAGTCGTCAGTCAAAAAGTTTTCCGGAAAATGATGTCAGGGCGGGTTTCCCAACATAACTTCGGGTTCCCAGTTGACACGGTAGACTTTGTATCCGGAGTAGGGTTGCCAACTTTTTTTTCGGCATATACGGTACAAACTAGCAAAATGGTGAAGAAATACGGATTTCCCGATTTTTACCCGGAACAAAGGCATGCACCCCCCCTACACTACCTACTTGACTCGCGGGTTTTTGTGTTTTTCGTACGTACCTACCTATCTTTTTAAACTTTTTTTTTTCCTGTTTATTAGTCAGTTCCTGTATTTTCCATAGATTTGGAAAAAAACCGGAACAAGGGTGTGTTCCGGCGGAACATTTGATTTTTGACAAAAATACGGATTGTTCCGGGAAATAACGTACGGTTGGCAACCCTAATCCGGAGGTTGTTTGTGTCCAAAGGGAAGTTGGTACGGTCTTTGATGATTAAATTTCGGTTCTAAAGTCATACCTACACTTAAATTGGTGATAAAACAAAATCCGTTGAACTTTATGAAAAAGCTATTCCTCAATGAACGTTATTTTGAATTTGAAACATCCAGTTTTAATTTTGATGAATTCCGTACAAGAGACAATAGAGATACCTATCCTATTTCGCGGTGACTAAAGGCCGAAGAGCTTAATCAATTCCTTCTGGTATTTATGGTATTTAGTAATATTCAGCCTGTCTATTTCACCCCTACTCACCCCTGATTCCGGCCCTGGTCTCCCATTCAACATGATGGATAACTTATTGTCATGTTGT
Source organism: Diaphorina citri (assembly GCF_000475195.1). Taxonomy (NCBI): domain Eukaryota; kingdom Metazoa; phylum Arthropoda; class Insecta; order Hemiptera; family Psyllidae; genus Diaphorina; species Diaphorina citri. The sequence continues at coordinate 158,095 of NW_007377533.1, read as the reverse complement.
GACAAATCCTCCCCTGCTCTCCCTCTCCTCCCTTCCCCTCATTCTCTTCCCCCCCCCCTTTCCCCATTCCATCCCGTGTAATACCTATTTCAACTAAAGACCATTCTATTCTAGGTAAATGTATTACTTTTTTTTTTGCTATTTTTCTGCTTGCTGAATCACCATTTGCATGAACAAGGTCCACCAGAATTTCAAAAGGACAAGATTGTAAATATGATGTGATACGATGAATGGAAGACAAAAGAAAAGTTAATACATTAACGAGAAATTCAATAGGAAACGGCAAACGAAAAAAAGGTATCTTGGCGATAAAACCAACTCTCAACAACGCGCTACAAAACCACCTTCCACACTTGGGATTCGCAAAAACGCACTGTGATGTCTCCGAACACCGGACTAGAAGTTCAAAGTTATCATCGCAGACACCGATAAACGACAGACCGCCCTGGACAACAACAACAACACAACAACAACACACAACAACAACACACAACAACAACAACAACAACAACAACAACAACAACAACAACAACAACACACAACGTGTTAGACCCAACAGCAGATTACACAACACCACCAGGACCTAAGTCAATGTCAGACCCTCCTATCATGCGGGTCTCCGAGACAGAACATCAAAGTGAACTTCTACCAAGATAAAGAAAATGAACTAACATGATGACGAGAAGACACACACTCGATAAGATGAAGAATAAGAAGAGGAAGAAGAAGAAGAAAGAAGTAGAAGGAGGAGAAGAAGAAGGCTAGGAAGAAAAATCAGCAACAAAAGATAAAGTAATGAAGAAGATTAGGCTCTAAGAAGACACATGAAAACGTACGCTATACTAAGACAAATATTTGCACTAGAGTGCCAGCAGGAATTTTCAACTCATAAACCAAAGAGTGATTGCCCTATGCGCTATTGAGTGTTCAAACTACTCCCAATCTGTGTCATTTTTAGCAAGATACATACTTACATTATATTCGGTATGGTTATGATTGAGAGAGGTGAATCTCATAAACAGTTGACTACTAGACTCATTGCATTAGGTATTACATAATTCATCACAAGTCACCAAAATCCATCTATGCCAAATCATCGCCACTAATCGCAAAACGTGTAAAATCATCTCGACCCCTGATCTTGACCATCGATCGTCCAGCACCACAGACTACAGACTCAATGCATCCGCTTGCACCACTAATTAAAAACAAAAGAACTCGTTAATCAATTAGGCTGATTAGTCGCCCAGCGCGGAGAAGGGGTAACCTCGATGACAATGCCTGGGAACAAACACCTACCGCCGCTTGGGATGTCACCACATGGACAGATAACACGGACAAGAGACTCTAAGTGCACTTCGGAGTCATGTGCCAAGTCGACACCGTATTGAGAAGGACAATCGCGCGGCGCAAAAGAAATGGAATGTATCAGCGCCTGAGTATGATTAGGACCAGGGCTGGAACGAGGTTTGACGAAGGGGTGCAACGATGTTTGACGAAGAGGTAGAACGGACTTTGCCAAAGGTAAGTTTGGTGAGAATTCGACAAATTTTAAAACAGGAGAAATAAAAACGAAAACAGTCATAAAAAACGTGACATCCAAAATTCCAATTGAAACAGAAAACAACTATCAAGTTAGAAAAGCAAAAACAGCAGAAGATAATTGGACCTACTTTCACAAGGAATGTCCACACCTAGCCGATCGGCTGTCGATCGATGTCGACTGAACCGTCCACAATGCCTCGACAACATAGATCGACACTACGACTCCTACCTATAGAGTTCTCTTCATAAATAGGTATTTCATGAAGATCGATTTTCCGAAGTACTTTCGGAGGTATTGCACTTCTCAGAAGTACAAAAATCCTGTCAACTGGATTTCAGAAAGTTCTTAAATTCTCACAGGAAGAAATAGGTGGACAAAAGGAACACGGCTCTACTAACAGAAACAAATTAAAAAAATCCTGAAGTAACAGAAGGTAACGTGAAACCAAACATTAATAGAAGAGACTCTACAATCTTGCCATTCCTGATCTTCATTCTGCTCGGAAGACTTATTATACCTACCTATAATAACACGGAGCTGTAAAATAAGTACTGACAGTGACAAAGTTAGACTTGCTATGAGCATACCAGGCCTGAGTAAAGTTATGCCATTTGCTGATGGACATTTTTTGCTAATCAATGATGATGCACAACGGATCAAATGAAAGCGATGAATTTCGGAGGCGAGATTTATGTCATTGTAATCTTTGTATACCTTTCTGTTGGTGTGGGACCATATCCCATTGAAAGATCTAGTACAAAAAATGTTACATACCTATCACAATTCCAAAGCATGTACTAACGTACATGCCAACTATCCCATAACTGGGGAACAGGGGGGATCCCAGCCTGAAATTTCCCTTTGCTGAAGAAATCGTAAAGGTTGATTGTGAAGGGCATCCGCCACTCGTAAAAAAATTGTAGCCAAAACCAAATGTCAGCCCAAAGCAATCACCCCAGGGCTGATTGAGAGGCTGACGATAAACGCCGACCCCGTCTGAACACGGGAAAAGGCGAGAAAGTGTCACTGGTCTTGGAAAGATCATTCCCTGTAAGACCACACGTGTAACGTTCAAAAGGAGACGGCCAAGGAAAGGAGAGCTCCTAAAACGTTGTTCACCATAAAAGGAGACTCTACAGAAGCTGTATCTGACTATGAAGCGCCTCATTTTGGAAATCAAGAGAAGGCGTTTGATATAGAACACATTTCTCAAAGAAAACTTGAAAATACCCGAAAAAAATTGAGATAAACGAGAGGAGGAAATATGATCAGAAGGGAGGGGGAATGATGGACCATATAGGTATTTAGGGTTGGAGGGGTATTTAGGACGGCAGGGAATTAGGTGTAACGCAGGGAGCAACGATGGTACCTTTCTTTGGGAGAGAAATATAGATTGGATAGGGTAATGAATAGGTGTTTTGACTTGAGAGAAATTAGATGGAAGAGAGTGAACGGGGGAGACATTTAGGGTGGGAAAGAAAGGGAGAAGAATGGAGGGAATGAGAGAATGGGTGAGAAATCCCTGGACTCGGGTTGCCGGAATGGTTATAAAGGAAGAAGAAGACCAGGAAACATTGCAGATTTGCAGGGTTTAAAAGAGCTCCTCCAGCAACGATGGTACCTTTCTTTGGGAGAGAAATATAGATTGGATAGGGTAATGAATAGGTGTTTTGACTTGAGAGAAATTAGATGGAAGGGAGTGAACGGGGGGAGAGATTTAGGGTGGGAAAGAAAGGGAGAAGGATGGGTGAGAAGAGAAGGGTCCAGGAGTGCGAGAATGTTTAGTTGTTATTTTTTTCTGAATGAATATAAAAGAGGAAAAGCTGTTTTTCATTTTTGATGGATTTAAACAAATGAGGAGACGTAACCTCTCATTCTTCTCTTTGCTTTTTTAGGATATTATTCACTCGGGCTTTTGTTTGGGTTTAAGCTCCTCCACCCAACCACTTCGGCACTCGACTAGTCAAGAAAGATTTTCACATCTCCCGTCTACTGTGCATCCTCAGTGATCCCATTAGTGCGACTTGGAATTGATCAAAACTTCTCCTGGGTAGGTATGAGCCATCAAGCCATCATTCTCGTTTCTCCTTAACAAGTTGCTTGAGTTGGTTGAAATTCTAATGAGTAATTATCATTACAAGAGGACGCGGAATCGGACTGATTGCCTGGTAATTGTGGCCATTGCTTTGCCCCAGGCAAATCTTTATAACTTTATACACTTCAGTGCGAGCTCTGGCAGGAGTTGCAGTCATTGAGAATATAGAGTTCTAATACGTTCGGGGTTTGTTAGTAACTTGATTAGCTCTTGATGAAGTGTATTGGACGTCATAATCTTTTACGTAAATGAGGCGACAAATTGAATGGTGTACACATGATAGATGTTAAAGATATATAATCATGAGCCGTTTAACATTGTAAGAAGAGTAACACATATGGAGGCAGGAAACTCAGAACGAGCATATGATATTATCTACATAGGTGTTTTCATCAGTAAACATAATAATAATAATCATTTAGATCAACCCAAGTTGAAGGTGTGAGAGATCTAACACAAACGAAGGAGAGGACATTAAACAAGTTAAATAACAGAAAACAAAAAACCTACTGGAATTCTGCTAACAAACGAGTAAACACAATGAACTCTCTAATGACTGAAGTTCACACAAAACAGACACAAAGCTACCCGAAGAACAGACAAAAAATGACAAAATCAACGTCAAAAGTGCAACATTTGAAGAAACCTCCAACACTCCGATAAAAACAAGAGGAAAAGTCAACTCTACCCCAACCCACCACCAAGTTTTGCTTAATTTTTCACAAGCAAATAAAATATTGACTGAATACTAAATGAAAACATCGTGTCTCCTGCTAAAATAAAACAAACATAACAGGTTTGAGGGATGTTTAAAAAATGAAAAGTCGTCAGTCAAAAAGTTTTCCGGAAAATGATGTCAGGGCGGGTTTCCCAATATAACTTCGGGTTCCCAGTTCCTTTTCTAGTGAAGTTTTTAATGCGGTAGACTCTGAATCTCGAGTTTGTTTGAGTCCAAAGACTTTGACTTTGGTACGGTCTTTGATGTTTAAATTTCGGTTGTATAAAGTGGCACCTACAATTAAATTGGTGATTAATAATACGAGGAAAATCGGTGGAACTTTCGGAAAAAGCTATTCGTCAATGGGTGTTATTTTGAATTTGACATATGTATCCAGTTTTAATTTTGAGGAATTCCATTCCATATCCTATTTTGGGGTGACAAAAGGTGCGGTTACGAGAACCTAATCAATTCCTTGTGTTATTCATGATTCTCCGGGCCTATTTCACCCTTACTTATTCCCTAACTCCGGTCCTGGTCTCCCATTCAACATGATGGATAACTTATTGTCATGTTGTGACAAATCCTCCCCTGCTCTCCCTCTCCTGCCTTCCTCCCCTGCCTTCTCCCTCCCCTCCCTCTCCTCCCTTCCCCTCATTCCTTTCCTGTCTTCCCCTCTCCTCCCTCCATTCCATCCCGTGCCGGGTACAAAATGTTGACATTTCTCAATTCTGTATATTTCTTCATTTGAAAATTATTCGCTCAGAAAATTGTAAATTTCCTCGTCAACATTTTTCGGCAGGGAAAATTAGAGAGGGAGGGAGAGGGATGAAAGGAAGGAGAGGAGGGACATTTAGATATGGAGGGAGCCGTAGAGAGAGGAAGAAGGAGAATTAGAGAGGGACAAAAGGAAAGTGAGGAGGGAATTTTTAAAAATAGAGGGATGGAATGGAGATGGAGAGATCAAGGGAGAGGAGGAAGAAGGAGAAGAAAGATCTCTCTCTGTCTGTACAGAAGTCTGGGGCTTTTGAAAATGTTCAAAGTTGAACTGTTCAGTAAATATAAGTAATTCAGTATGGATAGGTCTAAAAGTAATAGCTAATAGAACATCCTTTGGGGATGAAGTTATGAGTGAAGATAAAATTAGGACTTGACTTTAGGAAGAAATGGTGGAAAATGCAAATTAAGAAAAATTTGAACAAATTATTGCAAAATATTTTTCCTTGTAGTCCCGTGCCATTTGCTTTGAATATGCAACGTGCAAAACAGAATGCAAAGGCTATATTGAAGTCATGGATAGGGGGTGAGTGTTGCACGCAGCATCCTCTTGTATCTAGTACCCTATCAGTTAGAAAGACAATGTTATCAATGAATCTCAATATTGAGAGAAATAATCGATAGAATTTATTGACGGACTCTCCAAAGTTGGGTTTTCAAAACGACACAGCATACCACTCAGACAAAATTGTTACACTCAAAATGAGGTAGAAAGTAGAAATGATGGAAGAAAATTGGTTCGACTGCCACGAATCAACCACTTCCTAATTAACCAACAATCAATTCAAGAGAAGATCCTAACTGAAAAGCACATTCTACCAAAAATTAGGAGAAGCGCGGAAAAATAGACACACGTGATTCATAACGCAGCAATAAATGTACTAGAATAAATAGTAAACGATAGGTTCCCATGAGTCATACAGCTACTCGTGACAACATTGGCAACGTCAGGATAAGGCGTTGCTAAGAGCAGAAGACAACATGGTGACAGAAATGGATGACACATAATGATGTATGCAACCTGTAAAGCTCAAGTATTCCGCAAGAATAGAAAAAAGTTTCGTGGCACAAATTTCAACAGCCGCACTAGTTCCTAATTAATGAATGAAAAGAGAGAGACTAGAAGGGAAGGAGAAAGAATGTAAGAAGAGGAGAAAGAAATAAAGAAAGGAAGAAAGAAAGAGAGAGAGAGAGAGAGAGAGAGAGAGAGAGAGATGGAAGACATACCTATAACGATGTATGCAATCGGCAAAGCTCAAGTGAGTATGATGTATTTTGCAAAAATAGCAAAAAGTTTCACAAAGTTCATCAGCCGCACTATTTCCTAATGAATGGATAAAGAAAGAGAGAGGAATGAGATGAGAAAGAGAGAAATAAAAAGAGGTAGACAGAATACAAGAGGAGGAGATACGAGAATGAGAAAGACGAAGACGAGATGAGAGGAGGTGGAGAGAGAGAAAATTAAAAAGTCTCGAGAAAAGTCAATGGCTGAAGAGAATATTGATAGCATGTGAAACAGATATTAGACTCTGGCACTACAATTAGGATTAAAAACAAGAGTATGAAACCGAATCGACCTGTTTAGTCACCGTGGGTCGAACTGGCCCGGAGTATGTAGAAGACTGAAGGGAGATATCTAGATTTTGGTCGAGCCGGAGAATGTAAAAGACTAAAGGGAGACATACTAAATACATACATAGGTACTAGATTGTACTAGATTACTAGAAACATAAGCAAAAGCAATGGTCCTAACCAAAAATCTCATAACACTGAAGTTCTGACATGGTTCAACTTGACCTATGATCTTGAAAAGATCATTCCGCGGACTCGGCCTGCCGCAATTGTTATACCGGGCTAATTTTACATACCTACAATAATGAACGCATTATACATACACATGTATAAGACAAAAGAGATCTCAGGCTACAGAGAGACCGCCCAACCAAATACAAGGAGCAAGAAGCAAATAAGGTGAGTCTGCAGGTGGAAAGTCACTTGGAAACAGAAGAAGGATTTAAATTCAAAGTTTTATCCGCGATATGAAAGAAGACACCAGACTATTTACCACAGTGGATACAAACCGTACTGCTGTGAATTTGGTGCTTCGATAACAAGATTATCAAGTATACCAGGAGGTACGCAAACGTCAAGCGTTCGAAGCGATTAAAGATATGACTTCAAGAACAATAAATAATTTATAATACCTACTTGGTTATCGAACTCATAGTAGGACTTGCAACAAGTCCCTTTATTATATCGTTCAGAATACGTTAGATCTACCCTAGCAGATACTTCAGAGTTTAGACGAAGAGATATCAGAAACAAGACAAAGGACGAAACGAATTCCCTACCAGACCATTTTATCAGAGGCCTCAATCGATGACGCTCCCCAACACAAAAAGAACAACAAGAGAGGAAACGAAGAGTCTCATAAATCCATCCGGAGAAACACAAGACAGCAAGACACGCAACATTAGTGAAACGTTTTGCTGATGTTAAATATGAAAACGAAGACTTGAGCCATCATACATATGATGTAGCGGGCTGTACCCATGGCATCCATTCATCTTGGCCCCAATGACATTGATTCAGTACGGACATTTTGTATTTCTCTTGGAGATATAAATTACGAGGTTCGGCCGAGGCCCTCATGAATCATAGCGTGCCTCTCAATGCTGCCTGTCAGTGTCGAAGGATCAAGGTGGACAGGGAGTTCGCAACAATGACCGATTGATCAGTGTCGAAGATCGAGAATGACACAGTGGTCAATGGTGGTCTATATTAGTAAGAGAGAGGAGTGGTCACAACAATGATCATATAACCAGTGCCGAAGGAACAAGTTAGACAGGGAGTTCCAACAACAGTAAACCACTGACGAGTGTCAAAGATAAACTTGACCAGTGAAAGGAAGGGAGTGTTCCATCAGAAACGTCTTGACTAGAGTCGAAGAATATAGGACACGATGTTCAGTTGTCCGTCAGTGGTAGATTTGATCTCAAGTGTTGCCCTTGACAATGCAGTAAAATCAACAATCAAAATCATTCAAACAAAAAAGAAACGTTACTGTTTGTTTCACCGAGGCGAAGAATTGCAGATACTATCTACCACGATGATGCCTTATGTAGACTTCGCCATATCTTACCACAGAGAGTTTACAGTGAATCCAGAGTTAAGGAAATACTGGCCTGTGTAAGTCAAAGAGGTGACGTCAAAGAAAACCCTTTTTTCCCATCAGACCGTTTAACACTTGCGTGTCGTTCGCGCCGATAAAGAAGACCCTTGACACTGTGTTAACTCTCGGTGATAAGATCAACCATTAGTGTACCTAGAACGCTACACTGTACCAAATAGGACTTGTACTAGCATTTCTGTACGGTTCAAAGTACCAGGTAAGACTTGTGTAGAACTTCTGTACAGTTCAACTTTTCCCAAGTATCCCGAGTGTAGGCAGGACTGCCAACAGCGTCACAAGTGTCCAGCAGACTCATTAGTTAGCGTCATCAAGCAAGTGTCCGATCTGCAAAACCGAGTATCGCTCCCAACAGTACCAACGGCTTACGACGAGATGGCGACGTTAAATATGAGATCGGGGACGTCTTATTACATTGACTTATTAAAGTATATTTCTGAGGATCTAAGGAGTTCTGTCTTACTGTGTATTGTACATTGACTTATTAAAGCATGCTTCTGAAGAGTTAGTCATCTAACATTGACTTATTAAAGCAGACTTCTGAGAAGTTTGTCTTTGACTTATGAAAGCGTACTCCTGAGGCTTTTTGTTCCTTCTCCCTTCAAGACGTAGAAATTAATCAGTCAGATTAGCCCAGGCGCTTGTCCAGTGACTAAGGTATCTGCTTCATCTCTTGTGACTTCTGTGACTCCGAGTATACTTGGCATGCAAAATCCTTCGCATGTTTTTCCCTTAACCCTTTCAGAACTTCTGATGGCCAACTTGGAACTTAATGTCATGAATGGATTGAATGGCCACTTTGCGCGCTCATTAAAGATTGCTAATTGATTTCTGGTTTGCATCTTAACCACTTTGTTTAATTACTCCTAATACCTTGTCCAATATCTAGTCGTTATCTATTTGATTTAGATTATTTAGATTCCGAAAGAATGCGACCTTTCTTCTCTTATCTGTTATGAGACCTTACATTCCGCGTCCGTGAGATAAGGATGTTGCAGTCCTTCTCTCAACAGCAAGGAATCTGACGGTCCTTCTTTCAAGAGTATCTTGAAATAAAGATACATATTTCAAAGAGCAGACATCCTTCTTCTGGATATTTCTTGCATTGAACAAACAAGGAAATGATCTATTTGTGCAATTTTAGTATTAATAATTTTATACTCATATTATCAGCTTAATTAGTCAGGTTTTCACACCTTGTCCACAATTTTAAATATCTCGAACAGTGATGACAACATGTGTAAATGAGACTTAATCCAGGATGAGATGCATCAACAGTCAAGATACAGCTGTTACTTTTATAATGAGTGGTTTAGTGGTTATTGTTACGAGTATATATTATTACAATGCTTGGTTGAAATTCTAATGAGTAATTATCATTACAAGAGGACGCGGAATCGGACTGATTGCCTGGTAATTGTGGCCATTGCTTTGCCCCGGGCAAATCTTTATAACTTTATACACTTCAGTGCGAGCTCTGGCAGGAGTTGCAGTCATTGAGAATATAGAGTAGTAGTAGTTCTAATATGTTCGGGGTTTGTTAGTAACTTGATTAGCTGTTGATGAAGTGTATTGGATGTCATAATCTTTTACGTAAACGAGGCGACAAATTGAATGGTGCACACATGATGGATGTTAAAGATATAATCATGAGCCGTTCAACAGACTTGTAAGAAGTGGAAGAAATATGGAGACAGGAAACTTAAAAACGAGCACCTGATCCGTGGTTTTTTCATCAGTAAATAATACACTACCCTAGATCAACCCAACAAGAAGTGAGAGATCTAACTTTCTAACACAAAAAGAGGACATTAAACAAGTAAATAACACAATAAACTCTCTAGTGACTGAAGTTCACACAAACCAGACACAAAGCTACCCAAAGAAGTAGACAAAAATGACAAAATCAACGTCAAAAGTGCAACATTTGAAGAAACCACCTCCGACACTCCTATGATAAAACAGGAAAAGTCAACTCTACCCCAACCCACCGCCTCAGGAGTACGCTTTCATAAGTCAAAGACAAACTTCTCAGAAGTCTGCTTTAATAAGTCAATGTTAGATGACTAACTCTTCAGAAGTATGCTTTAATAAGTCAATGTACAATACATAGTAAGACAGAACTCCTTAGATCCTCAGAAATATGCTTTAATAAGTCAATGTAATAAGGCGTCCCCGATCTCATATTTAACGTCGCCATCTCGTCGTAAGCCGTTGGTACTGTTGGGAGCGATACTCGGTTTTGCAGATCGGACACTTGCTTGTTGACGCTAACTAATGAGTCTGCTGGACACTTGTGACGCTGTTGGCAGTCCTGCCTACACACGGGATACTCGGGAAAGTTGAACTGTACAGAAGTTCTACACAAGTCTTACTTGGTACTTTGAACCGTACAGAAATGCTAGTACAAGTCCTATTTGGTACAGTATAGCGTTCTAGGTACACTAATGGTTGATCTTACCACGGAGAGTTAACAGAGTGTCAAGGGTCTTCTTTATCGGCGCGAACGACACGCAAGTGTTAAACGGTCTGATGGGAAAAAAAGGGTTTTCTTTGACGTCACCTCTTTGACTTACACAGGCCAGTATTTCCTTAACTCTGGATTCACTGTAAACTCTCTGTGGTAAGATATGGCGAAGTCTACATAAGGCATCATCGTGGTAGATACTATCTGCAATTCTTCGCCTCGGTGAAAAAAAACAGTAACCTTTCTTTTTTGTTTGTTTGAATGATTTTGATTGTTGATTTTACTGCATTGTCAAGGGCAACACTTGAGATCAAATCTACCACTGACGGACAACTGAACATCGTGCGCTTCTTTATTCTTCGACTCTAGTCAATACGTTTCTGATGGAACACTCCCTTCCTTTCACTGGTCAAGTTTATCTTTGACACTCGTCAGTGGATTACTGTTGTTGGAACTCCCTGTTTAACTTGTTCCTTCGGCACTGGTTATATGATCATTGTTGTGACCACTCCTCTCTCTTACTAATCTAGTCCACCATTGACCACTGTGTCCTTCGGAGTATGCATTGTGGCATTCTCAACTCACCGAGCTCCTGTCTAATTTTGAGGGAGAGGAAGATAACAGAGCTATTGAGGAAGCATTAGATAAGTTCTACGTACATGTAGCTACGTTTGTGAGCGAGCAAGGTGGAATCCAGAGTGTTGCGATTTATAAGGTAACCTATAGCAATATTAAAAGTACCTATACCCTGTTCAGATGGATATGAAAGCAAGGAGTCACCGACCCAAAATGAAGGAACCAATCAAAATGCGAGAATTCCTTGCATTGTTGCCATTAAGGTATAGGCCTATTTTTATAAACTCTCTCTTTTAAAAAACACACACAATTCAGTGGGTACTTTATCGAGTAACGACAATAGAATTCCATAGCAAAAGGAAAATTAATATATTTAACATAATTTTTATTTTTTTTTTTCTCAATCAACAATATACATCAAGCCAGCTCCATCAAAAGAATAAGGCTTAACAATCTGCCTTGTTCCTCTTAATCTCAACGAGACAGCTTTCAGGATTGAGAACTCAGTCCTCACTCTCAACCAGTCCTCAGTCCTCTCACACTCATCTCCCCAATGAAGGTCCATACCAAATTTGGTGCTTTCCTGAATAAATGCAGCTTTTGGCCAAAATTGTGACGTTAGGCCACCCACTAAAAATACTCAACACAGGTCTAAGTAATTTCTAGATATGTATCTGCTCACTTCCATTGAATGTTGAATAGTTACTCACAATTAAGAAGATTTCTCAGAAATTCTTTGGTAAGAGTACCAACACTATACCAACAAAATTATTAAACTCGGTCAGTAACTGATAGCTTGGCAAGTGCATCCCTGAACTGAACGGGTGATAAATCAAAATTATCAGAGGATTTTGGTATAACATTCAACCATTGGGACTGTTGCTACTCCATAGTTCATGTATAGTACATACAACAACAATACCAGTAAGCAGAACACCTCTTTGCAAACAAACAAGAAGTTGTCTTGGATCTAAACACGGATTCCAGGGTGACTTTTATCAATATCTTCTAGAGTAATCTAGAGTTTCGTGCTTAAATTTTTGATCAAAAGAAGTTGGATATCAGAGAATCTACCCTGAAGATCAGAATTCAAAGGAGGACTTTTAACAGACCTTTGGACAGTTAACAACATCCAGTAACCAAATTCCTGACAAAGTTCCTTTGACTATTGACAGCCATGAAATTGAAAGGCACAAGAAGGTTTTGACCGAACTCTTGAGGATTTCGATAAAGGTCATCCTGGAATTCGTGTGAATGTTTAGATCGCACTTTCCGAGTCCGGTGCAGACCTTTAACCAAAGGATAACCAGTATATTGAGCAATCTCTTAATAATTTTGCCAGTCTTCTCTTCTCTTGTCACCAGGTGAGAGGAGACCCTATATTCACCATTCTCTTAGATTTGTGCCACATAAATAATTTTATCTTCTGTCCGGAATGACACGGGGGAACATGTTCTGTTGGAGCTCTCAAGACAAGTATATCTTGTATTATTATTAATAATACGAATTCATAAATCAATCAAAAGCGTCAAGTTCTTTACATTGACTCATGTATAATATATTAGTTTAATATCTGGCTGATATTTGAACGAAGGAAAAAAAGCGAATCTTGTGGCTCTACTATAATCCCATCAGAGACCATTGTTTAACCCTTGATCGCCATAAAGTTGTTCTCTTTGGAACAACTTCCAGAACAACTTTGAAATCGAAACATTGTGAGTAATCCAACACCTAGTAACATTCGGGAAGATTTCAGTGACAAAGGAATTTCAGTGGCTTCAGACAACTGAATGTTTGCCACAAAATATGTCCTTCCTCAATTAATATCTACAATTTTGTCATATTCCATGACTTGGCTCGAAACACCAATCTTCGGATTCAAAGTATACCGAGTTGACCACTACACCACTGAGGTCGGTGATTCTACTCACAAACTTTGAATTAGGAAGGATTATGCTAGTAGTTAGTGGAATCCACTAATAGATAGTTAATGGTTCTGGAGTACTTGTATATTTTGTATATCTGTATCCGGTTATGTCTCTCTCTCTCTCTCTCTCTCTCTCTCTCTCTCTCTCTCTCTCTCTCTCTCTCTCTCTCTCTCTCTTTCTCTCTTATTCCTCTCTCTTTCTTTATCCATTCATTAGGAAATAGTGCGGCTGATGAACTTTGTCAAACTTTCCGCTATTTTTGCAAAATACATACTCACTTGAGCTTTGCCGATTGCATACATCGTTATAGGTATGTCTTCCATGTCTCTCTCTCTCTTTCTTTTTTTCTTTCTTCCTTTCTTTATTTCTTTCTCCTCTTCTTATATTCTTTCTCCTTCCCTTCTAGTCTCTCTCTTTTCATTCATTAATTAGGAACTAGTGCGGCTGTTGAAATTCGTGCCACGAAACTTTTTTCTATTCTTGCGAAATACTTGAGCTTTACAGGTTGCATACATCATTATGTGTCATCCATTTCTATCACCATGTTGTCTTCTGCTCTTAGCAACGCCTTATTCTTTTAGCTGTATGACTCATGTGGGAAGCTATCGCTTGCTACTTCTTTTAGTATTAATTCTGTTACTGGTTTATGAATCATGTGTCCATCTATCCCGGCTCTTCGTAGTTTTGCCGTTTTTGAGATATTGTGCGGTCCATGTTCTCTTCAATATGGAAATACATAGTTGACTCGAGGTAGTCGACCCAATTTTCTTCCTCCTTCATTATTAAGCTTCCTCCTTCTTTTTTCATCGAGATGTAGGTAGGTACCTAGATATTTATTCTAACTGATAGAGGAGTAGAAGATGCAGCGTGCAATATTCACCCTCTTTCTCATGAGGCTATTGAAAGCCTTTGAATTGTGTTTTGCATGTTGCATATTCAAAGCAAATGGCACGGGACTACAAAGAAAATTATTTTGCAATAATTTGTTCAAATATCCCTTAATTTGCATCTTTCACCATTTCATCCTAAAGTCAACTCCTAATTTTATCTTCACTCATCATGTCATCCCCAAAGGATGTTCTCTTAGCTATTACTTATAGACCTATCCATACTGAATTACTTGTGTTTACTGAACAGTTCAACTTTGAACATTTTCAAAAGCCCCAGACTTCTGCACAGACAGAGAGAGACGTAATCTTTCTTCTCCTTCTTCCTCCTCTCCCTTGATCTCTCCATCTCCATTCCATCCCTCTATTTTTAAAAATTCCCTCCTCTCTTTCCTTTTGTCCCTCTCTAATTCTCCTTCTTCCTCTCTCTACATTCCCTCCCTCCATATCTAAATGTCCCTCCTCTCTTCTATAGTCTTGTTTTTTAACGTCTATTAGATAGGGGACAGTCCATAATCCACTCCAGTCAAGTGAAGACCATGTCCAGAAATATGTAACATACTGCTATGTTGTGTTGTTGGATGTGTGGATTGACAAGGATAGGGTGTGAAACGAAAGAATCAGAGAGATAGGGAAAGTAGGGCCGTTGAGGAAGAAAATAGGGCAGGGTGGTACAAGAGGGCGGGCTGAAATGGTTTGGTCACTAAATGACATTTTCAACCAACAATCACACTTAACTTACAATGTTATGGAAACTCAAAGGAATGATTATGAACTTGAAAAGTTGAAAACATAGAAATGTTCAACTTCTATGTTTGTTTTATCCTCATCATCCTTTCTCTTGACAAGATTTTTATGTTCAGGGTTGTGAGTTTTTCTCCTTTTTTTCTGTGAAGCTTGACAAAATTATGAGTGTTTTCCACTGCCTGGCAAACTTAATAACGACATTTTCCCCTCTCCTCCTAATCCCCCCTCAACTCCAAGACCCCTTCCCCTCTTGCTGTAAAGTTTTCGAAATGAGGCGTCACATAAATTACCATTAAAAGCTTGCCTGCAACCCTATAACAATCGCTTTTAACCCTGTGACGAACGAGTGGGCAGTTTTGTGTATGACCGTTTTCGCCCCTCAGCACCTAGCTTTGAAGGTTTTTTCTGTGAAGCTTGACAAAATTATGAGTGTTTTCCACTGCCTGGCAAACTTAATAACGACATTTTCCCCTCTCCTCCTAATCCCTTCCCTCAACTCCAAGACCCCTTCCCCTCTTGCTGTGAAGTTTTCGAAATGAGGCGTCACATAAATTACCATTAAAAGCTTGCCTGCAACCCTATAACAATCGCTTTTAACCCTTTGACGAACGAGTGGGCAGTTTTGTGTATGACCGCGTTTTCGCCCCTCAGCACCTAGCTTTGAAGGTCGAAATGAGGCGTCACATAAATTACCATTAAAAGCTTGCCTGCAACCCTATAACAATCGCTTTTAACCCTTTGACGAACGAGTGGGCATTTTCATGTATGACCGTTCTCTCCCCTTATCTAGATTTATATTTTTATTTTATTATTTACCTAATTGAGTAGACTTCTTTTTACGCAATTTAGGATTAGGTCCTCATCTGTTATTGAACTTCATTTTATTGTTTTTTAGGGAATTCCCTGTTGTTGTTGTTGTTATTGTTGTTGTTGTTGTTGTTGTTGTTGTTGTTTTTTTTTTTTTTCTTCTTCTTCTTTCAGGGCATTCCAGAGTTCTGTTGTAGTTTGATGTCTGCTAAATTGTGGGATTTGTAAGGGACTTCCGACTTCTTGACAGTCCATGGGATGAAGTACATATCTAGAAACAGAAATTACCTACCGAGAATTGAGTAGGTAACTGAGTATTTTCGAAAAATCATTAAGTCTAACTTAATTCTTACTTAATACTTCAAACTTCCAACACATCATCTCAGTCAAACCCAGTGCCGGGCAGGGTTGAAAACTCATTTCCAGGCTTCTCACAGCGAAAAAAGTTCGGGGCGCACAAAAAGTCGTCAATTCACATTTAGTACGATGGATATAGGCAAGAATTATGTCTATTGGACTATTGGGAAATCTCCTTCCCTCCCTTTGAATAGTTCACGTCCCGAAATCACCCCTTTTTTTTCATCTCTCGGTAGAAAATTTAAGACTTTTTTAACACCCACCACCATCCATTACACCCTTCTCTTTCTCCTCCTCCGCCTCCTCCTCCTCCTCTTTCTTTCTCTCCTCCTCCATTTAGTACGATGGATATAGGCAAGAATTATGTCTATTGGACTATTGGGAAATCTCCTTCCCTCCCTTTGAATAGTTCACGTCCCGAACTCACCCCTTTTTTTTCATCTCTCGGTAGAAAATTTAAGACTTTTTTAACACCCACCACCAACCATTACACCCTTCTCTTTCTCCTCCTCCGCCTCCTCCTCTTTCTTTCTCTCCTCCTCTTCTCTCGCTCTCCCTCCAACCTTTCATCCTTTTTCTCACTCTCGCCCTCTCTCCTTCTTCTCCTCCTCCTCCTCCTCCTCTCTCTCTCTAGGTATTTTCTGTTCCCACCATCACCCTTTCCTTCTCTTCCTCTCTCTCTCTCCTCTTTCCCTTCTTTCTGTTTCATATATTGACTGGTCTTAAAACTATTGTTGTTGCTCTAGTCGCTTCAGCTGTAGCCGAATGGTGATGACAGAATAAAGAAAGGATATCTTTTTGTCTGCCATACACCAGGGTGATGATCTCTAGCCTTGTTTAATTGGCTTGTGCTGAACCGCAGTCAACCATCGCATCGTGAGGACTGTCTTGTGCTTGTTCTTTAAAAGCTGAGAGAACCCTGGGTAAAACTATTGAAACATACTGCTATGTCTCGTCTGTCAGAGAGAGAGAGAGAGAGAGAGAGAGAGAGAGAGAGAGAGAGAGAGAGATAGAGAGATAGAGAGAGAGAGGGAGAGAGAAGCAAGTTTGACATTTTCTCTTATTTTAAGACCAGGATATTTATGGCTACTGCCATTATCTGTTTGGGAGTATTATTTTCCTTTTCTCTCTCTCTTTTTTTTTCGTCTCTCTCTCTCTCTTGTCCTCGTGTCGAGTGCTTCCTCAAATTTTGTCCAATAGAGGAAGCACGGTGGGAGAGTTTGTTGGCCTTTTTTTTAAGTCCTACCAGAAATATTAAAGACAAAGGAAGAGAATTAAAGAAAGAAGGAGGAAGAGGGGAAGGAGAAGGAGGAGAAAAAGAAGAAGAATGAAAAAGAAGCAGGAGGAGAAGACGAAGAACGAGAGAAACAAGAAAAAGGGAAAAGAGAAGAAAGAAGAAAACCAAATAGGTACACCATGAACAAAAAGCGAGACCTTCACTTTAACAAAAGAACATTCTCCTCAAATCATATGGACCTAGTAATGCAATAAACTTCCAGAAAAAGTCCTACTAAACTTTGGTTTTTCTTCTTCTTCCTCCTCCTCCTCCTTCTTTTTCTTCTTCTTCAAAAACTGAAAATTCAACACACATAAAAGAAGAGAGAACAACTTCTTGTTTGTTTGCAAAGAGGTGTTCTGCTTACTGGTATTGTTGTTGTATGTACTATACATGAACTATGGAGTAGCAACAGTATCTACATAGTTATGAACTATGTATAGAGTGGCATAGTCATCTGGAGTGGTGAATCATCTGGTAACATAGCTATCACTGTATGAACATAGCTATTGGCGTATCAAAATAGCGACCACTGTATGAACATAGCTATTGGTGTATCATCAACATTGTTGCACGGTGCATCGGTAACATAGCGATCCGAGTATCAACAATGTTGCACGGTTCTCCAGTAACATAGCGATCCGTGTATCAAAGTATCAACATTGTTGCACAGTTCCCCAGTAACATAGCGATCCACACATCCACAGTGTTGCACGGGGTATCAACATTGTTGCACGGTTCTCCACTAATCTCCACGTTGGCCCTGTACAATATTAAAATCATCACACAGAAAACCAGTTCTGATTCTCCGAAGCCAACATCATGTGAGCTAATAACTCGCCAAGGCTTTGGGAAACATCAAAGCGCGCAGGTTTCATTAGAATGACAAGCCATCACTCAAGTTTATGTGGTGAATCCGTTTCATGGTGAATCAATTGATGGAGCAACAAAGTTTATGTGGAATCCGACCGCGATGCCGATGCTTTGAGACGGATTACCTCGGAGTTTGGAGCCTAAGAGATTCACAGAGATAGATCTAGTAAGATTCAAAGTCATATCATTGTGACACCACCTTACAAAATCATTAGAAGAGTTACCTCGGAGCTTCTATCCTAACAGACCTACAGAGATAGATCCAAACTTAGGACTTTGGATTCCAAAGTGTAAAGTTACATCACTGTGACACCACCTTACAAAATCATTAGAAGTAGTAAACCTGTCAATCTACGGAGCACTGCGGGAAGATTTAGGATTATTGGTGAGGTCTGTCCATTTTTGGAAGTTTTTCATGCATCCTATAAGTCGTTACAGGGGTATCTATGCCAGAAATCCCAGATAAAGTTGTACTTTGAAAGGTCTCTTCCTGACCTGACTTACAAGGAAAACGAAAGAAAATACGCATTCGTCCGAAACTTACAGGTGTTACCGGGCAAGGTGCAGAAAGGAAGTTTTCAACAAGTTTTAGGACATCAAGAAACTTTACGTTTCGCCCAGAAGTTAATCCCCATTGTTTTTCCAGTGAACCGGTGTAGACAGTACTAAGTCTGCCTCAATGAAAAAGAACAAGATGATTAGCCCATTCCTAAGGCCAGCTACTCACTATCAGGTACCTTGTACTTTGAAAGGTCTCTTCCTGACCTGACTTACAAGGAAAACGAAAGAAAATACGCATTCGTCCGAAACTTACAGGTGTTACCGGGCAAGGTGCAGAAAGGAAGTTTTCAACAAGTTTTAGGACATCAAGAAACCTTACGTTTCGCCCAGAAGTTAATCCCCATTGTTTTTCCAGTCGCAACCGGTGTAGACTGTACTAAGTCTGTCTCAATGAAAAAGAACAAGATGATTAGCCCATTCCTAAGGCCAGCTTCTCACTGTCAGGTATACCTGACACCTGGTGAGCACACATACTATCAGGTAGACCTGACAGGTACGGCTGAAAAGGTCCGAATGTCAGGTCTACCTGATACCTGATGAGCGCACACACTATCAGGCAGAACTGGCTCTATCATTTAAACCTGACACCTACCTGATAGTGAGTGGCTGGCCTAAATCTGCCGGTACCGCGGACTGCCTCAGTGAAAAATAATAAAATGATTAACCAATTCCTCTAGATCTAGTAAGATTCAAAGTCATATCATTGTGACACCACCTTACAAAATCATTAGAAGAGTTACCTCGGAGCTTCTATTCTAACAGACCTACAGCGATAGATCCAAACTTAGGACTTTGGATTCTAAAGTGTAAAGTTACATCACTGTGACACCACCTTACAAAATCATTAGAACACTTAGGACTTTGGATTCCAAAGTGTAAAGTTACATCACTGTGACACCACCTTACAAAATCATTAGAAGTAGTAAACCTGTCAATCTAGGGAGCACTGCGGGAAGATTTAGGATTATTGGTGAGGTCTGTCCATTTTTGGAAGTTTTTCATGCATCCTAGAAGTCGTAACAGGGGTATCTGTTCCAGAAATCCCAGATAAAGTTGTACTTTGAAAGGTCTCTTCCTGACCTGACTTACAAGGAAAACGAAAGAAAATACGCATTCGTCCGAAACTTACAGGTGTTACCGGACAAGGTGCAGAAAGCAAGTTTTAGGACATCAGGAAACCTTACGTTTCGCCCAGAAGTTAATCCCCATTGTTTTTCCAGTGAACCGGTGTAGACTGTACTAAGTCTGTCTCAATGAAAAAGAACAAGATGATTAGCCCATTCTTAAGGCCAGCTACTCACTATCAGGTACTTAGAATTTATTACGTTCACAAAGTTTTTCGCGAGTAGGTGAATTTATTTAGAGGGAATTTTACCGGTATTGTTGTAATAGGTATGTTATTTATCACCCAAGTACTTATATCTACTTGAAAAAGCTCGTCCCTTTGTCCGAAGCTAAGGTACACCTTTTTTTTTATCTGTTTTTACCAATTTCATTATCTTTCCCTGATTATTATGTCCAATTGCTTTTTTGTGCTTCTCAAAGCGTCCATCTAATCATGAAAAACCTTGTGAGCTATTGCTACCTAAGGATAAAAATAAATTAAGCACCCTGTTAAAGATAAGATCTAGCAGTAGACTTATAATAGCAAATAAACATAATTTCCCTTCGCATTAAGTAGGAGCAACCCTTAATATAGGAGCAAGGAGGTAAAACTCTATTTGGATTGCCAAACGATGAAGGGAACTTATGAAGAGCACAAGGGAAGTTCACGCGAATAAACCACCGATTCACAGAAAAAAGAAGGAAAAATGCATTGGATATCTATCATAAGAAACTTCAAATTTTCTTTTATTTTTTACACGAGAAATAGAAAAAACAGGCGAGTTGAGGGTTTTGTTCGGGAAATTTGTTGTGAATGTGATATAACAAAAGATTTACAAATATTGTACATGATGTGATGAGAATAGCCACACTACTCACTACTATTAAATAATTACTTTACTTCATGGATTTCTGCTAAAGTTACTTCAGAATTGAATGATCAGGTGTCATCCGAAAACCAAAAATAATGAGGGTAGGTATTCTTTTACAATGCCTAAAAATAAATGACTAGTTTAATTCGTTATGTATATTTTTGATATCTTAAATCTATTTATTCATGTTGCAATGGTGATAAATAATATCTATTACAAACATCTATTTAATTTTCATGTTTTATGTATGTACGACTAAAAACACGTCGATACATCCGGGAAAGATGGAAAAAATGTATAATACCCTAGAAAGGAATTAAAATAAATAGATTTTAATATCTAGGAAAAAAAAATAAATAAAAAATACCTACCAAAATCAATAACAGAAAAGAATTGGGAGATTTTTCAGGAAAAAAATTCGCGACAATTTTTTTTAAGCTACCAGACCGTCGAGAAGCATAGTCCCCACCCGAATGCCCACCCCAAGTCGATGACTTTGCCAGTATACTGAAAAGTTCAGAAGGGGGAGGAGCTTGAATCAGAATCAAGTGGGGGAAATTTCCCCTGCGCATGCGTTGGAACTTTGAGCTTTGGAGCTTTCTAGACGATGCTTCAAAGAACTTTTTATACGAGGCTACTTTTTTTTTCAAATTCAAAAGAGCTTTTTGTACGATGCTACTTTTTTTTAGTACAAAAGAGCTTTTTACACGATGCAGATGCAACTTTTGTGAGTACAAAGAAGCTTTTAGAAAATTTCCCTAAAATTCAGCCAGACTGGGAATCTTCATAAAACTTTAAAACCCCTCGCATTTTCCCCCTTAATTTTTTTTCTTTTCGATTTATTTCAATTTATTTATTTTTAAATCACTTTCTAGATAGGTAGGTATACATTTTTTTTTTTTAAAAAAAACTTAGTTCCCGAAAATATTTTGTATACATTTTTTTTTTTTTTTTTTAAACTTAGTTCCCGAAAATATTTTCTCAGCATATTGTTCGCTGCAGCATGGGAGAAACAGCTGGTACATACAATAAAATAATAATTATGTGCGACACTGCATCTCAAAATCTCTAAATTAAAATTGAATCAGTTTTGAATTTGTGTTAAAATATTTTTAGAAATTAAAGCTTTGTTCCAAAAGATTCTGTCAGTTCTGATGTTTAGAAGGTAAAAAGAAATTCAATATTACTTGACTTATAGGTAAATTAATATCATCTAAACAACTAAAAATGTACAAAAGAATAACAACAAATAAATTAAAAATAAATAATTTGAGATCATAAATGATAAATCATAAAAAACCGTATTAGAATGTGGAAAGAATCCCAAAAAGATATGTAGACTCTATAGAAATATTTGAATAAGATAATTAGGTATTCCGATTGATGAATTACTTCTAAAGCGTGCCTCTATAAATTTCTAAAGAAAGCTTTGTTTGTTCTGAAAGTATATCTACAGAAATCATAGAGCCACCTTAATACAGGAGCTCACTACAGGGTCGTAAGAGTATTATTGCTACAATTACATTCACGTGAGAATAAAATCACCTTATTGATTGACAATGTCATACCGGGTAAGAAGAGACACAATATTTCCCCATTAGATGCTAGATCAACACAACAGCACCAGAAACAAAGTACCTATTGTTATTGTCAACAGAGCCGTATTTTATTATCCCTCTCTGTGGTGCTTTCGCAATTTTTCAACTTCAACACCCTGGCTGCCAAAGTATACCCACACAAACTCGTGTACTAAATCATCTAACTTAACATGAGAGACAAGACTTTTTTTTTCATAGAATTTTTTTCATAAAAAATGGCAAAATTTCACTCAGTGTGAAAAAAAAAAATCACATCTTTGCTGCCTCTGAGTGCACAGAGGGGCATTATAAAATACGGCCTAGTTTGCTATAATGATATCATGTGTCGTCCGCTGGAAACCAAAAAGTGCCCCCGGATCTAAAAATTCACCTGGCAGCACTTACATGGTGAACGTCGTTAATCAGGAGTTCATAGGCGGTACGTAGCCGAGGTTCTTCCTCTGCAGAAACAGATGAATCTCCGTGAAGGAAGGTCGCTCCGTGGGGCTGCGTTTCCAACACTCGTTCATCAGGTCCAGTATGTCCTTGGTTGTCTGTGGCGTCGGCAGGTAGATAAATTCGCCGTCGTCTGCGTGCAGATGAGAAATGTTCTCGAGGACTTCCAAGTCGGTGAGACCCTCGTATGGCCTGTGACGTGCCAGGTTGAGAATCTCCCACAGGGTGACGCCGAACGACCACACGTCGGACTTGGTCGTGAATTTCCGCTGCAAACAGAGACGAAGATAATAGTTAGGGTTAAATGACTAGGTTAAACAAAACAGGTTTATGGTGGATTTCACCAATGACTTAAAAGATTTCACTAATCGGGGAATTTTTAATCAACATGAAGAGAATTTTTATTCTTGAAAATTCTCCCGTTAGTTAAATCTCTCATTAAGTCGTTGGTGAAATCCATCATTAGAGTTCACAAGTGGGGTAACATCCATGGTTCAGTCGAGCTGTTTCCTTGTGGAAATTTTATAGTTTATCTATGGTGATATGGTAGGGAATGGGGATAGACAATGAATTCCTCACAGTACTATCAGTAATTCTGAACGTCTTAAAAATAGGACGCTATGCACTTAAGGGTAAGCATAAAACTTTCACAATGAACATACAGCTGGGTTATCTGCCACAGTAACTCAGCCTCAGTGGGACTCGTAATAGACGTGGACAAGAGTCTGACACATCTGGTCGGTGGTTGTGGTACTGGGTTCAACATGATCATGGGTCATGGCGAATGTTATTTTCATAACGATTTGTGTTGCTATTGCTATTCTTCTTCTTCTTTGAGTGCCTATCCGTTACGAATGTTGGCGATCATCATGGCTATGCGTATCTTGTTGGCGGAACAGCTCAGCAGATGAAATTTTTCAAACCAGCGTCTCAGGTTGGCGAGCCGAGATATTCTTCTTCTTCCAGGTCCTCTTTTGCTGATGATCTTTCCTTGTTGCTATTTTTACATTGACAATATCTTGGTTTATGAACGTGTCACATTCATCGTTATTGCCCGAAACTGTGAACTTCACCAGGAAAAAATGGTTCTTAAATTCAATCAAGGGGTGTGCGCTCTGCGGACGAACTCTCTTTAATAACTTGGGTTATTTTATTGATGGGAATTAGATTATCAATCTTAATGTTTTTACCTTTTCGGAAATAAGCTTTCTATTTTCTAACACAGGTATACATTTTATATGCTTGGTACATGTGTCAATATCAATTGTAGACACACTGTCCTAAAGTCTCTCTTGACAGACTTGACCTAATCATTGTGTATTTTTTGCACCCTATTTTTGTATTCCACTTGGACTTAACATTTAACAACCTCTCCGGTAACCTCATTTCAATCTTCTTTTTCATAAACCGATTTTGATTATGTCAAAAGTGATCAAAGTCCGGCTGATTGGCTTTGATGAAATTTAAGAATCTGTATCCTTCAAACTGTTCAGACACATGATCAACTCAAGTTTGAACAACAGAGAATGAAGTTTTGTTTCGGAATTATTTGTATCGCATGTTTTAGATTTGTCTTTTTGTTTTATCCACAAAGTACATACATATCTTTTTAAAATGAACTTTTCAAGATGGGCCTGATGGTTCAGAAAAACGGTGACGAAATTCACGAAGAAAAAATCGCGTCAGACAAGATCGGATCAAGTTCAGAGAAATAAAGATTAAATTGACTTGTTTGACAAATCAAGATTCAATCAAGTTGTTACAAATCAAGATTCAATCAGTTTGAGACAAATCAAAGATTCAATCAAATTATGAGAATGAGCAAGACAGTTGTGTGAAAAATCAATTGAATCAAAACATGTTTGACAATTTCTGTTCACTTTCAATCACCATTTTAGTAATCAGATAGAATATCTGATCTCAGATTATTACAAAAGGCCTTGGAAAAAGATTTCATCAAACGTTAATAAATAGATAGATTAGATGGTAATGTTGTCATGGATGTTGAAGAGAACAATAAATTAGTAGCCTGGGTCAACACGAGAACACCAGAAAGTAACCCGTTGAAATATTTGCAATCGAAAAACGAGTACAAATTCTTGTCGATGGTGGGATTCTAACCCGGGATCTTCTGCATGGCAAGCAAGCGCGTTACCACTGGACCAACCGTGCCCCCGTCCTTCGGTGCTAGGGATACATAGACCGTTCTTTTCAATTAATATAGTAGGTAACCAAGTGATAGTCATGATTCAGCAGGTAACAGAGATAGTACGTTGAATGTACCAGTTCCCAATGGATGACTGAAGTCGTGTTGTTAGTATCTGGAAGGGTGACTATCTGAACAATCGCTTGCTGCCAGCTTTTCCCGGGTTACTCTGGCTAGGCAATCAGCATGTTGAATGCAGTTCCTGATTGTTCATTGAAGTTAATAAATGTTGAATGTGGTTGGTATCTGTATGGGTGATTATGTAAATGATTGTGTGCTGTTTTTCTGAGTCCCACTCTAGTTGGGTGAGGTTAACGTGAGGAGATTCCACCTTGGTGCCAAATGGAGGGTAGAACCCTTTATCACTAAAGTGTAGCAGTTACACAGTGACATTGTAACTCCTTTGTTAAACAAAGCAATCAGATTTATATTCAGAATAATGTACCAAATCAAAATTTTGTTGAAATTTAATCAGTGGCGTAGCGTGGTCTAAATTCAAGTGTAGGGCCTTGTAGGGCTCATGCACAGGTCTACCAAGTCCCATCACAGTAGGTACTTACATGCCATTAATATTTATGGGCATTAGAGTAAACTTTTGAGTTGTATGGCCACCATACACGCCATACATACATGCTACGCCACTGAATTTAATGTTCAATTTTTCAGGTAGCTACAAAACAGTCATGGTGAAGAAAAAGAAGAAGAAATCCCCTGGTGAGGGAGATGTTGTAACCACTAATGGAGAAACCAGTGCAACAAGTGGCTCATCTTGTACAAGCAGTGACAAAACCAGTCAGCCTAAAGCTCTTACCAACCAAACTGTCCATCCCAAATTTCTCGAAGCTCAAGCAAAATTCTCATCAGTCATCAAGCAGAGTTTGGAGAACAATGAATACCTCTCATCTTCGGAAGAAGAAGATTTGGACTCCGAAGCTTTGGACAACATCATGGGTAAGTCTTGTCTCACACATTTATTTACAGGTTCTGAATTAAGTACCTACTTTTCTCTTGGGAAACTAATTAAATAGCCTAGTTCTCTATCTGCTATTAAAAGGTGTCCATTAAAGGAGATTTCATTGTATGCAAGACAAAAAGCCTGTAGATACCTACCTATTTGCACACTGAAAATGTGTTTGTTTCTCTATTCCAGGAAAACTCCTGGACTCCTACAGGAAAACTGGAGGTGAACACCAAAATCTGGGCAAAACTCACAAGTATTTGAATGATGCTTTCAGCAGTGGTTCAGCAGTATGCCTCATTTGTATTGCAAGTATTCGGAGGTCTGATGCTGTAAGTACCACTTTAGCTTTTGATGGGATTTCAATCAGCTTCTTTTCAGCACATTAGGGATGGGTAAATATTCTCTGAGTCGATTCAAAGAGTCGAATATTTCAAAAGAATCGTGAATCGCGATTCTTAAATTCAAAGAATCGCGATTCTTTGAAGAGTCGCGATTCTTTGAAGAGTCGAGGTTGTACCTACGTTGCCGTGCCCTGTACAACTACAATTTTAGTTGTTTTTAGTTTTGTTTTTTCATTCCCCATTTTAGTCTCCCCCGCCTACAAAAGAATAGCGATTCTTTTAGAGTCGATTCTTTGAGTCGAATATTTGAAAAGAATCGAATCGTGGTATTCGAATATTCAAAAAGAGTCGAATATCCCATCCCTAACTAGCACTGAGCAGGTCTTCTTAGGGTTGGGACATCGACATCGATGTTTTGAAAACATCGATACATCGGAACAAAAACATCGATGTCAACATCGATGTTTTTCTTTCGATGGAAACATCGAACATCGATGTTTTATTTTTCGATGTTCGATGTCTGTGGTTCCTCATGAAGTGGGATTTTTTTCCCCAGTTTCCAAAAGAATTCCCTCGAACTTAAAATTTCCCATACGGAATTTACGCGGAAAGGACCATTATAATACCGAAAATCCGAAAAACATCGAAATCCCGATAATATCGAACAGATCTGGAGTTGCAAAGGCTGCTACTGCTTCTTTCATCTGATGTGCATACAACGGTGGGGTAGAGACAACATTGCTCAGAAGAGAATTCCATCATGATGAACTGCTCATTGATGTGGTACCTCCTCCACTCACATTGTTTGGTTATTTGTTTTTTTTTTTTTTTTTTGGTGGTTGGTGACTTAGGGTGATTGTGGGTCATATTGGGAATCTAAAAGTTGTTGATAAAAAAGTTATTACAACATTTATTAGAGATTCATTGTTGGAGTTTGGTCTATTAAACCTCTAAGGCCAGCCACTCATAAAAAGGTAGACCTGATCAGGTGTCAGGTATACCTGATAGAGTCAATTCTACCTGACTGTGTGTGTGTGTGCTCATTAGGTATCAAGTACACATGATCACGTGTATCTGTCAGGTCTACCTGATAATGAGTGGCTGGCATAAAAAAAAAAATCCTTGTCCTTCAAACAGTCCCAAATGCCGTACCGAGTATTCCGACAAGGACGTACCTCAGCATTATCTCTGTTTCTGCGGCGCCAAGCGTGACCCTCCATTTGAACCCTGGCTAGTGCCTCACTCTTGTGGTGAACATTGTAATAAGGAGCTAGTCCCCTCGTGTGGTCATATTTGTCTCCTGCTGTGTCACCCGGGACCTTGTCCACCCTGTCCCAAGATGGTAAAGACCCCCTGTCAGTGTGGCCAGAGTAGTCAACTGCAGAGATGTAGTAATAAGGTGAGTGTGGAAAAACTGATTAAATACCTGGTTTCCCCGGTCAGGATTTAAACTCATAAAAAGTAAGTGACCTAAGCAGGAAACTAGTTCAGTAGAAGCAAGAAATGCTAGAAGATAGAGATTTTTCAAATTAAGCAAGCTAAGAAAGAATAGAGAAGTTATTTATTATTATTTATTTTACTTTTAGATATTTAAGTCTTGAAAAAAATCCACTAATGAGTTTAAAGTAAAGAAGTTTCTTGGGCAAACTTTCCAAGTTGATTGGCTCTCATTTATGAGCACTGAACTTTGGATGAACATTAAGGCGGATTTCACATCTAGACTGCAACTTGTACTATACGGTAATTTTCATGTTGAGGCAATAAACTTCAAGTTTAAGTGTGAACAGGCCCATAAGACTATGTAGCCATCATCATGAAAACTGCCGTATACTACAAGTTACAGTCTAGATGTGAAATCCGCCTGAAAGTACATTTAATAGTGTCAAACATCCTTCTACATTGAACAATAATTTTCCTATTTCTCAGGAATGGACGTGCACCAACACCTGCTCAAAATCTTTACTGTGTGGTGTGCACAAGTGCAAGCTGAGATGTCACACAGGTGCTTGCCAGCCCTGTCCTCAGCAATCAGTACAGAACTGTCTATGTGGAGCTGAACAGACTGTACGGCCCTGCTCACAGCCTGAGTGGCAGTGTGATAAGGTAAAAAAATTATTTCACTTTAAAACTTTAATACTTGTTTCCAATGTATTTCCAAGAGACAACATAGCTAGCTTGGAAGCTAGGCCGTCATATTTAAATGCTTGTCACAAATTTTGTTCCCCAATTATAACACCTAGATTAATTTTTCGACTTAACTTGGACTCGAAACACCAACCTCCAGATTAAAAGTCCCACGCGGTAACCAGTACACCTCTGAGGTTGGTGCATGTTTTTGATCAATCCAGGTTATTTACTTAAAAAAAAAAAAAAAAAAAAAAAAAAAAAAAAAAAAAAGAAAACATAGTTTCTGTACCTTACAGTGTTGTACTCGTACATGTAAGCTAGGGAAGCTGTGCTCAACACTAAATAATTTTCTTTCTAATTTTGACTCTGAGGAAGGCCAATTTTATTTCCTTTTGACATTTTTGTGAGCTTATAAGGTAAGATTTCTTATCCTGTCTCCCGTTTCTATTTTCCAGATCTGGAGTTGCAAAGGCTGCTACTGCTTCTTTCATCTGATGTGCATACAACGGTGGGGTAGAGACAACATTGCTCAGAAGAGAATTCATCATGATGAACTGCTCATTGATGTGGTACCTCCTCCACTCACATTTGCTTGGTTAGTTGATTTTTTTTTTTTTTTTTTTGTTTTTTTTTTTTTTTTTTGGTGGTTGGTGACTTAGGGTGATTGTGGGTCATATTGGGAATCTAAAAGTTGTTGATAAAAAAGTTATTACAACATTTATTAGAGATTCATTGTTGGAGTTTGGTCTATTAAACCTCTAAGGCCAGCCACTCATAAAAAGGTAGACCTGATCAGGTGTCAGGTATACCTGATAGAGTCAATTCTACCTGACTGTGTGTGTGTGTGCTCATTAGGTATCAAGTACACACGGTTGTTGATAAAAAAGTTATTACAACATTTATTAGAGATTCATTGTTGGAGTTTGGTCTATTAAACCTCTAAGGCCAGCCACTCATAATCAGGTAGACCTGATCAGGTGTCAGGTATACCTGATAGAGTCAATTCTACCTGACAGTGTGTGTGCTCATTAGGTATCAAGTACACATGATCACGTGTATCTGTCAGGTCTACCTGATAATGAGTGGCTGGCATAAAAAAAAAAATCCTTGTCCTTCAAACAGTCCCAAATGCCGTACCGAGTATTCCGACAAGGACGTACCTCAGCATTATCTCTGTTTCTGCGGCGCCAAGCGTGACCCTCCATTTGAACCCTGGCTAGTGCCTCACTCTTGTGGTGAACATTGTAACAAGGAGCTGGTCCCCTCGTGTGGTCATATTTGTCTCCTGCTGTGTCACCCGGGACCTTGTCCACCCTGTCCCAAGATGGTACTCAGCATTATCTCTGTTTCTGCGGCGCCAAGCGTGACCCTCCATTTGAACCCTGGCTAGTGCCTCACTCTTGTGGTGAACATTGTAATAAGGAGCTAGTCCCCTCGTGTGGTCATATTTGTCTCCTGCTGTGTCACCCGGGACCTTGTCCACCCTGTCCCAAGATGGTGAAGACCCCCTGTCAGTGTGGCCAGAGTAGTCAACTGCAGAGATGTAGTAATAAGGTGAGTGTGGAAAAACTGATTAAATACTTGGTTTCCCCGGTCAGGATTTAAACTCATAAAAAGTAGATTCGTAGATTCGTAGAAGCTCAACCCGTCCTTTGGGGCTGGCCAGCCCCTACACCTAAGCCTCAATTTGGGCTTTTTGTGTGTGGGGTTAAGCTCATAAAAAGTAAGTGACCTAAGCAGGAAACTAGTTTAGTAGAAGTAAGAAATGCTAGAAGATAGAGATTTTTCAAATTAAGCAAGCTAAGAACGAATAGAGAAGTTATTTATTATTATTATCATTTATTTTACTTTTATATATTTAAGTCTTGAAAAAAATCCACTAATGACTAATGAGTTTAAAGTAAAGAAGTTTCTTGGGCAAACTTTCCAAATTGATTGGCTCTCATTTATGAGCACTGAACTTTGGATGAACATTAAGGCGGATTTCACATCTAGAATGCAACTTGTACTATACGGTAATTTTATGTTGAGGCAATAAACTTCAAGTTTAAGTGTGAACAGGCCCATAAGACTATGTAGCCATCATCATGAAAACTGCCGTATACTACAAGTTGCAGTCTAGATGTGAAATCCGCCTGAAAGTACATTTAATAGTGTCAAACATCCTTCTACATTGAACAATAATTTTCCTATTTCTCAGGAATGGACGTGCACCAACACCTGCTCAAAATCTTTACTGTGTGGTGTGCACAAGTGCAAGCTGAGATGTCACACGGGTGCTTGCCAGCCCTGTCCTCAGCAATCAGTACAGAACTGTCTTTGTGGAGCTGAACAGACTGTACGGCCCTGCTCACAGCCTGAGTGGCAGTGTGATAAGGTAAAATTTTTATTTCACTTTAAAAATTTAGTACTTGTTTCCAATGTATTTCCAAAGAGACAACATAGCTAGCTTGGAAGCTAGCCCGTCATATTTAAATGCTTGTCACAAATTTTGCTCCCCAATTATAACACCTAGATTAATTTTTCGACTTAACTTGGACTCGAACCACCAACCTCCAGATTAAAAGTCCAACGCGGTAACCAGTACACCTCTGAGGTCGGTGCATGTTTTTGATCAATCTAGGGTTTAAAGTTTAAACTCTATTCCATTCCTTCCCTCAGGTGTGTCCCCGGCTCCTATCCTGTGGGACACACACCTGCGGTCTCCCCTGTCACAAAGGTCAATGTCCTACTTGTCCCCTGGCTGATGTACGGACCTGCCCCTGTGGTCAACAGAAGTACTCGCTGCCCTGTACCCAAGATACCCCCTCCTGTGGTGGTACCTGTGATAAGTTGCTGGAGTGCGGGGCACATCGGTGCAGTATGAGATGCCACAAAAATGCGTGTGGGCAGGTAAGACTCTTCTTTTCTCTTTTGTTTCCCTTAAAACAATTTTCTCTACCTATTTGAAAATCTTTTTAATTGGATGTTATACACTGCCAAGGTAAAGCGTGGCATTACTTCAAGGCAGTGCAGCTTTTGAAAGTCTACTGTCTTTAAAGGATGTCAGCCTGCTTAATTTGGATGGGAGTACCTACGTACGTCTTGTCTTGTAAGCGCTAGGCCGAGGGTTCGATTCCCACCCCGGGCGAACTTTGTCCTAAAAAGATAAGGTCCGTTCTCGGAACGACTGACATTCTCCTCTCCTTTTCTCTTCAATTTCGGGACGATAAGACCTCCGTTGTTACAGTTCTCTCCATCTTCTTCTTCCTAACCTTTTCCTATTTAAATAGGATCGGCGTACCTTGTCAGTCTCTTCCAGGCAGTCCTATTTCTTGATAGAGAGAAACCATAAAAGGGGGTAAAAAATGTGAGGTAACTATTCCGATTTTTCCAATATCTCGTTGTTTCCCCAGTGTCTAGAGCGCATAGTCAAGCGATGTCGATGCGGTGCCAAAATGAAAGAGGTACCCTGCGCTCGCGAATTCCTCTGCGAAACCAAATGTAAGAAGTTGCGCAACTGTTTCATCCACGCGTGCAACAGAAAATGTTGCACGGGGCGTGATTGCCCGCCCTGCGAGAAACCTTGTGGACGAACCTTATCGTGTGGGAATCACAAGTGTAGCTTGGTGTGTCATGTGGGCCCTTGCTATCCGTGTAACCAGACTGAGGTGGTAACGTGTCGGTGTGGTGCGAGAAGTCTGGAGTTGTCTTGTGGCGCTAAGAAGCGAACCAAACCCCCTCGCTGTACTAAACCTTGCAAGTGAGTACCCTATAAAATAGTGAAAGAGCCCGGAGCGGTAGGAAGTAGGAAGGGCTGAGTTGTTATTAGCTGGCAATAACATTTCCTTTTGTTCAGTGAAATCCTCCAACAACAGTCACTTTTTATTGCAGATTAGTAGATCGTTACTTGAACCAGGCTTGTTAGCACCTGCCTTGTAAGCGCTACTTTGCGAGTTCGATTCCCGCCCGGAGCAAATAAACAAATGAGTTTCGTTTTTGGAACGGCTGGCTTTCTCTTATCCTGGCCTCTTCGATTCCGGGACGATGAGACCTCCCATTGTTACAATTACATACCTCTATCAAAGCTCTCATTTTGTAAGCGCTGGGGGCGGTTTTCGCCCGGGCCGGATCTCGCCCGAGGCGGATCTCGCCCGGGGCGGATTTTGTCCTGACCGGATAATGTTCGTTCTCGAAACGGATGGCTTTCTCCTATACATATCTTCCTTCTCTCTTCGATTTCGGGACGATAAGACGTTAGTAGTTACAATTCCCACCATCAAACCTCTTTAAAAAAAGGGGGGGGGGAACGAGGCCTTACCTTACAATTAATTTCCTCTGTCCACAGAATTTCGGTGTGGTGCGCGAAGTCTGGAGTTGTCCTGTGGCGCTAAGAAGCGAACCAAACCCCCTCGCTGTACTAAACCTTGCAAGTGAGTATCCTATAATATAGTGAGAGAGTGGCAGGAAGAAATGAGTTGTAATTGGTTGGCAGAGATATTTAGTTAATATTTCCTGAAGTTGTGTCCACGGCCGTCGACTATGTGTGGAAACTTTATGTTCCGTGGACACAGCTTCATATCCCTTTTGAGCGCTAGATCGCAAGTTCGATTCCTTCTCTCTTCGATTTCGGGACAATGAGACCTCCATTGTTACAGTTCCCTCTATCAAATTTCTTAAAAAAAAAAAAAAAAAAACGAATACCTACGTTGTATGATCTAAGCCTCATTTACACGAACCAATTAGAAATGTAAGTAGAACGTGACTTGACTCGTGTGAGCAAGGCCTTATAATTAATTTCCTCTGTCCACAGAATCAAGCCGGATTGTGATCACAGCCGAAGCGTACCTCACAACTGTCACTTTGGCCAATGTCCGCCCTGTAGTCAAGTATGTGATAAGCCTCTGGGGTGTGGACATCCCTGTCCTATGAAATGTCAT
Organism: Diaphorina citri; assembly: GCF_000475195.1. NCBI lineage: Eukaryota > Metazoa > Arthropoda > Insecta > Hemiptera > Psyllidae > Diaphorina > Diaphorina citri. The sequence continues at coordinate 124,727 of NW_007377533.1, read as the reverse complement.
TCTAATGTCCTGGTCAATCTAACCGCCCATATTAAACCTGCAGGTAAGAACTTCAACCCTCTTCCAATAGTGAGCTTCATTTTAAAATTAGGATTGAGCACTGCCCGCCTAGTTAGCTTGGTTGGTAGCGCGTCTGTCTTGTAAGCGCTTCCCGCCCAGGGCGTATTTTATCCTAAACAGATAAGGTTCGTTCTCGGAACGGATGACTTGCTTCTATCCTGTCTTCCTTCTCTATTCGGAGACGATAAGACCTTAGCAGTTACAGTTCCCTCTGTCAAACATAAAAAAAACAAAAAACGTTTATCATGGTGAACATATTAAGTATTTTTATTATTAGTAACTTACCTATGTATGAAATTTCAGGTCCCTGGGAGAAGATCCAGCCTCAGTTGGTAAAGCAAAGTTTCCCGTGTGAGCCGTGCAAAGTTCCCGTTACCATCAGTTGTCATGGCAACCACACAAAGCGCACTGTATTTTTATTATTAGTAACTTACCTATGTATGAAATTTCAGGTCCCTGGGAGAAGATCCAGCCTCAGTTGGTAAAGCAAAGTTTCCCATGTGAGCCGTGCAAAGTTCCCATCACCATCAGTTGTCATGGCAACCACACAAAGCGTACACAACCTTGTAGCCAGGTAGCAGCGTTCTCATGTAAATCCCCGTGTGAGTGGCAATTACCCTGTGGTAATCATAAGTGTCGTCTGTCCTGCCATGTGAGACAGATATCCCCTCAGGACTCCAAGGTGAGAATACTCGCAGGACAAGTAGAATAGAATATACCCTGTTTATAGAATAGAATAGAATATACCTTATTTATCCTGCCAGAATGAGACTTGTGAGACAGATATCCCCTCAGGACTCCAAGGTGAGAATACTCGCAGGACAAGTAGAATAGAATATACCCTGTTTATAGAATAGAATATACCTTGTTTATCCTGCCAGAATGAGACCGAAAAGTCCCTTTACTCCTGCAGTCTAAACAAGGTCTTATGTATGTATTTGGTGTACATTTCGTCTGTAACTACTGAAGTCTTATCGTTCCGAAATCGAAGAGAGAAGGAAGACAGGATAGGAGAAAGCCAGCCGTTCCGAGAACACTATCCCATCAGGATTTTATCAGCCCTGAGCGGGAATCGAACCCGCGGCCTAGCGTTTACAAGGCAGACGCGCAACCAACAAAAGCTAACTAGGCTGGATACAGGATAGGAGAAAGCCAGCCGTTCCGAGAACACTATCCCATCAGGATTTTATCAGCCCTGAGCGGGAATCGAACCCGCGGCCTAGCGCTTACAAGGCAGACGCGCTATCAACAAAGGTAACTAGGCTGGCTATTTATACCTTTAATTGATTTAATGATTGCATTGGTTCCCAGGTGAGTCTGAACTGTCCCCCGTGTGATGGCCGCTGTACCCGCCCCCGCCCGTCTGGCTGTAACCACCCCTGTCCCGTCCCATGTCATCCATCCAGTTGTCCACCATGCTCACTCAAAGTGAAGGCCCGGTGTCATTGTGGCCTGGGTGTGGTATATGTGGAGTGTGCCACATGGAATAGTGCAGCTCCCGCCGCCAAGAATGAACTCATGAGGTGTCTGGCTCGCTGCCCTAAACCGGTAAGTACCTACCTAACCCAGTTTAGTATTATTTTCTTTTTATGCCCGGGTCCACAATCAGAAGGGGTTTTTTGGTGTCTGGCTCGCTGCCCTAAACCGGTAAGTACCTACCTAACCCAGTTTAGTATTATTTTCTTTTTATGCCCGGGTCCACAATCAGAGGTTTTTTTTTACTATTTTTAGGAGGTTTGATAGAGAGAACGAACAGTAACTGCTAGGGTCTACGGTTTCGAATACATCAATGTGTGTTCTGGTTTTTCAACCAAGTTTCTCGCCTGGTCATTGCATACTTTCTCCTATGACCGGAAAAATACTCAAGGGTGACATACTGCGTAAGTCCCTAATCATGTATTGTGGGACACTCATCTTGCTATCACAGCTGGCAAATTTAAAGTTGAAGAATTTTGGATTCTGTCTTACTTACAGCATAACTAGTTAGGCCAGCCACTCACTATCAGCTAGACCGGACAGGTACACCTGATCAGGTCCACCTGACAGGTACACCTGATCAGATCCACCTGTCAGGTCTACCTGATAGTGTGTATGCTCATCAGGCAGACCTGACAGTAGGATCTTTTCAGCCGTCAGCTGGCCTTATGCGTGAAGTTCAACAGCTATTTATAGACGTAACTCTAGGGTCTACGGTTTCGAATACATCAATGTGTGTTCTGGTTTTTCAACCAAGTTTCTCGCCTGGTCATTGCATACTTTCTCCTATGAACGGGAAAATACTCAAGGGTGACATACTGTGTAAGTCCCTAATCATGTATTGTGGGGCACTCATCTTGCTATTACAACTGGCAAATTTAAAGTTGAAGAATTTTGGATTCTGTCTTACAGCATAACTAATTAGGCCAGCCACTCACTATCAGCTAGATCTGACAGGTACACCTGTCAGATCTACCTGATAATAATAATAATAATAGTGCTTATTTATACTGCTTGCATAGGACTGAAAAGTCCCTTTACTCCAGCAGTAGGCTACTACTATTATTGTGGTCAAACTCTCAAATTATATGAGGATAAAATTCCATACCTCGGCTGGGATTGAACCCACGCCCTCCTGTTTACAAGGCGAGCGCCTTGACCACTACACCATCGAAGCAGGTATGCTCATCGAGGCAGGTATGATAGTGTGTATGCTCATCAGGCAGACCTGACAGTAGGACCTTTTCAGCCGTCAGCTGGCCTTATGCGTGAAGTTCAACAGGTATTTATAGACGTAACTTGAGGCTAACCTTTCGCTCTTTTCTCTCCCTCAGTTACCATGTGGTCACACCTGCACATCCCGCTGTCACCCGGGACCCTGCTCCCTCCCCCCTCGCTGTGAAGAGAAGGTCAAGGTCAAGTGCCCGTGCAAGCGTGTCAATCGAGAGGTCGCCTGTTCGGACCTCGTATCTGGAGAGGCGAGAGTGGAGTGCAACGCTGGGTGTGATAAGAAGAAGGAACAGGCCAGAAAGGTAAGGAGATGTTTTGTTTTTGTAGAATCTAGATAATTTTAAGTCAATATGGATCATATGACTGCGCTGATCACATTGCAGTCTGACCAAACTTTACGAACAACGACAACATAAGATCAAAATATTAAGATCAAATGGTATCTTAAGGCTAAAAGAAATTGAGAAATCACATTGATCTCCATAAGCTTTGTACAAAGCTTTAAAATTTTGGGACGCAAAGAGAAAAGTGACATCATTGTTCATCTCAAGCATTAGATAGGTAACAACAACAGGTAATTTTAAATTAGCTTAAGGGTCACTTGGGACATCCATTTAAAAAAGTTGGACATTGAAAAAAAAAAAACCTCTCTAGCCTTGTTAACTAAGTCACGGGTTCGATTCCCACCCGGAGCGGAAAAAAAAAAAAAAAAAAACCTCTCTAGCCTTGTTAACTTGAAGGGTCTCTGTTTTGTTAGCGCTAAGTCACGGGTTCGATTCCCGCCCGGAGCGGAATTTATCCTAGAGACATAAGGTTCGTTCTCAGAACGGATAGCTTTCTCCTATCCTGACCTCTTTTTCTCTTCGATTTCAGAACCATAAGACCTTCGTTGTTGGGGTTCCTTCTATGAAACTTTTTTTTTTTCTTTCTTTTTCCAAATGACTGTTGATTTCAACTTTACTTTAGTAATCTTACTTGAAACTATTGGGACTTCCAAGTCGGTGAGACCCTCGTATGGCCTGTGACGTGCCAGGTTGAGAATCTCCCACAGGGTGACGCCGAACGACCACACGTCAGACTTGGTCGTGAATTTCCGCTGCAAACAGAGACGAAGATAATGGTTAGGGTTAAATGACTAGGTTAACAAAACAGGTTTATGGTGGATTTCACCAATGACTTGAATACTTAAAAGATTTCACTAATGGGAGAATTTTTAATCATCATGAAGAGAATTTTTAATCTTGGAAATTCTCCCGTTAGTTAAATCTCTCATTAAGTCATTGGTGAAATCCATCATTAGAGTTTACAAGTGGGGTAACATCCATGGTTCAGTCGAGCTGTTTCCTTGTGGAAATTTTATAGTTTAACTATGGTGATATGGTAGGGAATGGGGATAGACAATGAATTCCTCACAGTAATATCAGTAATTCTGAACGTCTTAAAAATAGGAATAATGAACATACAGCTGGGTTATCAGCCACAGTAACTCAGCCTCAGTGGGACTCGTAATAATTATATGAGGATAAAATTCCATACCTCGGCTGGGATTGAACCCACGCCCTCCTGTTTACAAGGCGAGCGCCTTGACCACTACACCATCGAAGCAGGTATGCTCATCGAGGCAGGTATGATAGTGTGTATGCTCATCAGGCAGACCTGACAGTAGGACCTTTTCAGCCGTCAGCTGGCCTTATGCGTGAAGTTCAACAGGTATTTATAGACGTAACTTGAGGCTAACCTTTCGCTCTTTTCTCTCCCTCAGTTACCATGTGGTCACACCTGCACATCCCGCTGTCACCCGGGACCCTGCTCCCTCCCCCCTCGCTGTGAAGAGAAGGTCAAGGTCAAGTGCCCGTGCAAGCGTGTCAATCGAGAGGTCGCCTGTTCGGACCTCGTATCTGGAGAGGCGAGAGTGGAGTGCAACGCTGGGTGTGATAAGAAGAAGGAACAGGCCAGAAAGGTAAGGAGATGTTTTGTTTTTGTAGAATCTAGATAATTTTAAGTCAATATGAATCATATGACTGCGCTGATCGCATTGCAGTCTGCCCAAACTTTACAAACAACGACAGCATAAGATCAAAATATTAATATCAAATGGTATCTTAAGGCTAAAAGAAATTGAGAAATCACATTGATCTCCATAAGCTTTGTACAAAACAATACAATTAAAATTTTGGGACGCAAAGAGAAAAGTGACATCATTGTTCATCTCAAGCATTAGATAGGGAACAACAACAGGTAATTTTAAATTAGCTTAAGGGTCACTTGGGACATCCATTTAAAAAAGTTGGACATTGAAAAAAAAAAAACCTCTCTAGCCTTGTTAACTAAGTCACGGGTTCGATTCCCACCCGGAGCGGAATTTATCCTATAGACATAGGGTTCGTTCTCGGAACGGATAGCTTTCTCCTTGTTCTCTTCGATTTCAGAACCATAAGACCTTCGTTGTTGGGGTTCCTTCTATGAAACTTTTTTTTTCTTTCTTTTTCCAAATGACTGTTGATTTCAACTTTACTTTAGTAATCTTACTTGAAACTATTCTATTTTCAGCTCAAAGAAGAGGAAGAGGAGCGTCGGAAGCTCGAGGCAGAACAGAAGGCTCAGCAAGAGTTGGAACTCTTCCAGCGAAAGTTTGCCGCTCAGGGGAGAGCCAAAAAGCCGCGCGAACCCAAACCCCAGTCCGCTGTTCGCGAGAAATCCATTTGGGACAAATATTCGAACCAGATTCTGGTGGCTGCTGGCTTTGTGGCGCTGTTTGGTGTTACGTTAAATGTATTGAATTCTTTGTATAATTTGTCTGTGTTGTATCTCCTATGTTTTTTTGTAATGATGCGAAGTAATATGTTCCATATTACTTCGCAATAATAATGTAGGCGCTGTTTGGTACGATGACCTATATTGTGGTTACCAATTTGGACGAGAACGCCACCAAGTAAGCTCAGGATCACCAAAATTCACACAGCAAATAGGTAAGTGTACTCATAAGCTTAATGTGTTAGCCAGGCTAAAATCTGTGTTATCGCGCTGTTTGGTACGATGACCTATATTGTGGTTACCAATTTGGACGAGAACGCCACCAAGTAAGCTCAGGATCACCAAAATTCACACACCAAATAGGTAAGTGTACTCATAAGCTTAATGTGTTAGCCAGGCTAAAATCTGTGTTATCCAGTGCCCTAAATCACCAAAGTATGGAAAAGTATTTACAATTTTTATTTCGATATGATTCGTCCAAATTCAAAATTCTGCTTTTCCATTGGCTATTACACTTGTAAGATACTTTTCCATACTTTGGTGATTTAGGGCACAGGTGTAAAAATTCATGTTAATTTTGTCTATTTCAAGAAACCTCGTGACCTTGTGGGTATCACACTAGGCTTGCGCTCCAGAGGTCCCGGGTTCGATTTTGTCTGTTTCTATGTTTTAATTCCCAATTGAATCAGGATAAATTTTGAATTCCATGACTTTAGTGGGATTCGAACCCACGCTTTCCAGCATAACTATTCGACGACCGCCACCACTTTGCTGTGTAGTGGAATATGACCAATAGGTTCATTAGCTATTGCACCTCTCAATGCTCTCCCCTTTTGAGAGATCTCTCTCCTTTCCCCTTAGGAGACTTTGTCTCCCCTTTGGTCTCCTATAATTGGAGGCCCCCCTAGGGTGGGTTTCACCAACCTACTTGTCAGCCCCTGACAGCCTGTTAGCTTAAACAGCTCTGTTAAGCCTGTACAAATCAAATGGAACTTAACAGGCTGTTGGTTTAACAGGCCTTCTAAGGGCTGAAAAAATATTGATGAAATCCACCCCTACTGTTAGTGTTTAGTTTGATGTTGCACATTTTGAATTGCGTTCTGTTTGTACTTTGAAAAACTTTGATATCCATGTATTTTGTGTCAAAATAAAGGTTCGATTTCGTTCGAAACTGTATCCCGTCCCCCTTTTGCTCTTTTTGACCCCCCAATGAACGGTTTATCAATCGGTGCGATGTTTGATCTTAAGGACCTGCCCCTGTGGTCAACAGAAGTACTCTCTGCCCTGTACCCAAGATACCCCCTCCTGTGGTGGTACCTGTGATAAGTTGCTGGAGTGCGGGGCACATCGGTGCAGTATGAGATGCCACAAAAATGCGTGTGGGCAGGTAAGACTCTTCTTTTCTCTTTTGTTTCCCTTAAAACAATTTTCTCTACCTATTTGAAAGTCTTTTTAATGGGATGCTATACACTGCCAAGGCAAAGCGTGGCATTACTTCAAGGCAGTGCAGCTTTTGAAAGTCTACTGTCTTTAAAGGATGCCAGCCTGCTTAATTTGGATGGGAGTACGTACGTCTTGTCTTGTAAGCGCTAGGCCGAGGGTTCGATTCCCACCCCGGGCGAACTTTATCCTAAAAAGATAAGGTCCGTTCTCGGAACGGCTGGCATTCTCCTCTCCTTTTCTCTTCAATTTCGGGACGATAAGACCTTCGTTGTTACAGTTCTCTTCATCTTCTTCTTCCTAACCTTTTCCTATTTAAATAGGATCGGCGTGCCTTGTCAGTCTCTTCCAGACAGTCCCATTTCTTGATAGAGAAAAACCATAAAAGGGGGGGTAAAAATGTTAGGTAACTATTCTGATTTTTCCAAGTGTTATGAAAAATCAATATCTCGTTGTTTCCTCAGTGTCTAGAGCGCATAGTCAAGCGATGTCGATGCGGTGCCAAAATGAAAGAGGTACCCTGCGCTCGCGAATTCCTCTGCGAAACCAAATGTAAGAAGTTGCGCAACTGTTTCATCCACGCGTGCAACAGAAAGTGTTGCACGGGGCGCGATTGCCCGCAGTCAAATGGAACTTAACAGGCTGTTGGTTTAACAGGCCTTCTAAGGGCTGAAAAAATATTGATGAAATCCACCCCTAGTGTTAGTGTTTAGTTTGATGTTGCACATTTTGAATTGCGTTCTGTTTGTACTTTGATATCCATGTATTTTGTGTCAAAATAAAGGTTCGATTTCGTTCGAAACTGTATCCCGCCCCCCTTTTGCTCTTTTTGACCCCCCAATGAACGGTTTATCAATCGGTGCGATGTTTTATCTTAGGGGAAAAAATCGTAGCCTTCTTATTAGGCTTTATTTTTCTTCGCCTTTTTTTCGATGAACCTTTCACTAGCACTTCACTAGACCGGCACGGCACACCATTTAAATAGCACTTCACTAGGCCGGCACGGCACACCATTTAAATACATAGGGAAAAAAGAGGAAAGCAAATAATTTGACAACGCTTGTGACTGATTTTATATAAATTGTATGTATAATTCATTTATTAGTATAATGTATTTATATGACAGAGAATACACGGGTATGTACAAAAGACAGTTTACAGGATACCTCTATAAGGGTAGGCAGGTATATTTAACATTAAACACTACAGATTATTACATACGATGGGTTTCTAAAATTATCTACTAAATTTCAATTTTATTGTGAAACGTTGGTACTGAGCAGAAAAGTGGCGTGAGAGAGTGAGTCCTAAGGAAAACGAAAATTAGAATATGTATGGTAAGGGAGCTGTGAAAAGGAAAGACAAACACTTTCCGGAAATTTCAAAATTTAGGATGATAGGAAATAGAAGAATGATTGTGGGTAGTTCTATACGTTCCATGATGGGCACGAATTTTAGATCATTTCACTTATCAGAAATTTCACGCACCATAAAATGAGTACCTAGGAATAAAAAAATTTCAACAGATCAGGGGTTATTATGCCCCCGCCTATAAAAAAAGTGGATCCTAAATTATGTACATTGTACGGGTAAATGAAACGAACTCTCTAAAAACAAAAGCAGGTTCGATATCTAAAATCTACAAAACTACCTTTCTGAATGTTTTCTCAATAAAAAATCAGAAATTTCACGCACCATAAAATGAGTACCTAGGAATAAAAAAATTTCAACAGATCAGGGGTTATTATGCCCCCGCCTATAAAAAAAAGTGGATCCTAAATTATGTACATTGTACGGGTAAATGAAACGAACTCTCTAAAAACAAAAGCAGGTTCGATATCTAAAATCTACAAAACTACCTTTCTGAATGTTTTCTCAATAAAAAATAACAACGTTTTCTATCAGATTTCATTTTTTCATGAAAATTTCGAACTACGTTTCGAATTCTGTACGTACAAAAAGAATCTCTAATAAAATGATTGTTTTGATGCAACTAATTAAAAATTTATTGGATTTTTTTCAAAAATAACTACGAGTAAAATTTACGATTTACCTACTTAGAATTTATTACGTTCACAAAGTTTTTCGCGAGTAGGTGAATTTATTTAGAGGGAATTTTACCGGTATTGTTGTAATAGGTATATTATTTATCACCCAAGTACTTATATCTACTTGAAAAAGCTCGTCCCTTTGTCCGAAGCTAAGGTACACCTTTTTTTCTCTGTTTTTACCAATTGCATTATCTTTCCCTGATTATTATGTCCAATTGCTTTTTTGTGCTTCTCAAAGCGTCCATCTAATCATGAAAAACCTTGTGAGCTATTGCTATGCTACCTAAGGATAAAAATAAATTAAGCACCCTGTTAAAGATAAGATCTAGCAGTAGACTTATAATAGCAAATAAACATAATTTCCCTTCGCATTAAGTAGGAGTAACCCTTAATATAGGAGCAAGGAGGTAAAACTCTTTTTGGGTTGCCAAACGATGAAGGGAACTTATGAAGAGCACAAGGGAAGTTCACGCGAATAAACCACTGATTCACAGAAAAAAGAAGGAAAAATGCATTGGATATCTATCATAAGAAACTTCAAATTTTCTTTTACTAGAAGGGTAAGTAGATGCCAACCTTACTGTACAGAACTCGAAAATACTGAGAAAAAATAACAGCTAAATCTTCCTCGGTGTTGTACTGGTCAAGATGATCGCCTGGTAATCAGGAGTACCCAGACACTCCCAGTCAAAGTATGGAATTTTATCCTCAATATTGAGAATTTGACCCCACAATAATAGGCACAGGTATTATTAATCATATTATTATCCCTCCAGTCTTGAATAGGTACCTACTTGTAGAATTGAATATAAAAGTGTGTCCGCACATAGTCGATGGCCGTCGATCGACAATGTTTGGACACACCTTAAGACTGGATTTACCAGGGATAATATTCACAGAAACTTACAAAGACACTCACCTTAAACTACTGGTAATATTAGAGTGAGACGAGCTCAGGGTTTGATGGTTCTTGAGGAACGTGTTGAGATCTCCATGCTGCAAATACTCCAGGACAGCACAGATTGGCTCCTCACTACACATGCCGAGTACGCGAGCTATGTTAGCATCCTCCAGAGCCGCCAGAATGCGGACCTCACGAATAAAGTCCAGTCTGAAATGAGAAAACAGGGGAGGGGGTTAAAAAAAATTGGCAGAATAGACATACGTATATTTACTCCGTGCCGTGGGTGAAGTTGTCATATCGAAAGGCACTTTGTGCTTATCCAATGAAAATGTCCAAAAATTGGGGTAAAGCCCTGTAGACAAGGGACATGTCCTTCAACCTAGCTGTTTACCCCCGAGTCTATAGGTTCATCTTGAAATAGCTGTTTCTAGAAGGGTAAGTAGATGCCAACCTTACTGTACAGAACTCGAAAATACTGAGAAAAAATAACAGCTAAATCTTCCTCGGTGTTGTACAGGTCAAGATGATCGCCTGGTAATCAGGAGTGTCTGGTTTCAATCCCAGTCAAAGTATGGAATTTTATCCTCAATATTGAGAATTTGATCCCACAATAATAGGCACAGGTATTATTAATCATATTATTTATCCCTCCAGTCTTGAATAGGTACCTACTTGTAGAATTGAACATAAAAGTGTGTCCGCACATAGTCGATGTCGATCGACAATGTTTGGACACACCTCAAGACTGGATTTACCAGGGATAATATTCACAGAAACTTTCAAAGACACTCACCTTAAACTACTGGTAATATTAGAGTGAGACGAGCTCAGGGTTTGATGGTTCTTGAGGAACGTGTTGAGATCTCCATGCTGCAAATACTCCAGTACAGCACAGATTGGCTCCTCACTACACATGCCGAGTACGCGAGCTATGTTAGCATCTTCCAGAGCCGCCAAAATACGGACCTCACGAATAAAGTCCAGTCTGAAATAAGAAAACAGGGGGTTAAAAAAACTGCCAAGGGAAGAATAGACATATTTACTCCGTGGGTGAAGGTGTCATATATCGAAAGGCACTTTGTGCTTAACAAATGAAAACGTCCAAAAATTAGGGTAAAGCCCTGTAGACACGGGACATGTCCTTCAACCTAGCTGTTTAACCCCCGAGTCTATAGGTTCATCTTGAAATAGCTGTTGATCTCTGAACAGAAAACATTTCTACCTGAATCTATAGACCCGGGCTTCAGCAAACATTTCTACATGTCTGTCGAGTGGAGCTGTAAACCCAGGCCTTCTTTCTTTAAGAGGGTGTTGACATTTACCTTTCTTTTTCTCCTGCACTCCTGGTTAGAAACTTGACAGCTACAAGTCTCTTGCCTAGAGATATGTTCATACCATACTCTGGAATACCATCGGCTTCTGCCACGTACAGCTGAAAATCAAAACGAGATCAGATTAGTGTACTGAATTTAATAAAAAATAGAAGTCTTGTCAGTCTGACTAGCTTGGAAGGTAGCGCGGTAGCGCATCTGCCTTGGAAACGCTAGGTAGCGCACTGGTAGATTCTGACGGGACTTTGTGAAGATTCATCTTTCGATGCGATTCCACCTTCCACCCCCAGTGCGGACTTTATCCTAAACAGATGTTTGTTCTCGGAACGGCTGACTTCTATCCTAGCTTCCTTCTTTTTTCTATTTTGGGACGACAAGACCTCAGTAGTTACAGTTCAGGGTGTTGACATTTACCTTTCTTTTTCTCCTGCACTCCTGGTTAGAAACTTGACAGCTACAAGTCTCTTGCCTAGAGATATGTTCATTCCATACTCTGGAATACCATCGGCTTCTGCCACGTACAGCTGAAAATCAAAACGAGATAAGATTAGTGTACTGAATTTAATAAAAAATAGAAGTCTTGTCAGTCTGGCTAGCTTGGAGGGTACTGCGTCTGCCTTGGAAACGCGCTGTACTGATAGATTCTGACGGGACTTTGTGAAGATTCATCTTTCGATTCGATTCCATCCCAGTGCGAACTTTATCTTAAACAGATCAGGTTTGTTCTCGGAACGGCTGACTTCTATCTTACCTTCCTTCTTTTTCCTATTTTGGGACGATAAGACCTCAGTAGTTACAGTTCCTCTATCAAAGTTCTTCTGATTAGCTCAGAACTTGAGGATTTGAGTCCATTGGGAACTAGAAATTCGGAACCCTTTTTTTTTTTTTTTAAGTCTGGCCTGAGTGTCTTTAGAAGATTTTTGTTCTGCTTCTCTAAAAAAGGTCTTACCGTGCCGAAGGAGCCTTCGCCGATTTTCGACAACATTCGTAGCCTGTGTCGGGGAAACTCGGGTACCATCGTTTGTTCGAGTCTCTTCTTCAACGCTCCTAGCATGTCTTGATGATTGGGCGACTGAAACAAGAAGAAAATCAAAGCAAAACATTACTAAAGATATTCTGTGCTATTTGCAATGGAGGAAAATCAGGGAAAAACATTAACTAAGACTAAGATATTAGGACATACCTATTTATTGGATTATTTATTTACAAGGATCAACAGAGGAAAATCAAGAAAAAACAGATAAGCTTCAATAGTATATACTTATATGTGGTGTTCTAACAGAATAGAATAGAATAGAATATACCCTGCTTATACTGCCAGAATGAGACTGAAAAGTCCCTTTACTCCCGCAGTCTAAGCAAGGTCTCATGTATTTGGTACAATATTTTCAAAAATAAATTACAATAGACCCTTGCTTAAATTAAAAAAAAGAGAATATTTACCTCCCTGAATGGCCATAACTTTTTTGCTGATTAATATTTTCAAAGTCCCAATAAGAAAATGCTAAGAATATGTATTAGAAGAAAATTTTTAAAAATTCCACTAATAAAAAATTCATCTTTTTTTGTGAACATGAATTTGTAGATAGACCCCCGTTCAGAGAGGAAGAGAGAACTATTCTCGCCCAATGTATCATCCGTTAGGGTGTGGTACTTCAATTGGTGGACACCCTGTATACATATCTGTGTAGACCTAGTGGTTGACCATGTCTCAATTAGTGTCGAACCCAATAAACCATCTGGTATCACTTATCTCAGCTGTGCCCAAAATCTGGTTGTCCCAAACGGGTACTCTTAACGCCAACTCTTCATTCTCCTTCTTCCTTATCTCCTATTTCTACCGCTAATCCCTTCTCTTTATCTATCCCGATTTCTATCTTCAACATCCTTCCTCTCTACTTTTCTCTTCACTCCGCTTTCACTCCCTCAAGCTTCTCTTTTCCTGTACCGCGCTCCCACTTTCTTCCTCAACTTTCCCTCGTCGTCCTCGTTGCTCACTCCGCTTTTTCAATTCCCACTTTCCGTTTTCCACTTTCTACTCTTGAATGTCTTGATAATACCTTCCTCCAGAGATAATGATGATAAGATGGAGTGGGGGGATGCTCATAAATATTAATCTGAAACTTCTTGTATGAGAGAGACGGTGATGAAGAAAAGGAGAGAAATAGAAAGTGGCGGTAGGTTGGGTGGCAGAGCATGCTTGTGGTATGACGATAGTGAGGTAAATAACCGGAGATGAGACGAATGTACCGGGTGCCCCATAGTATACGACTCAAATGTACCTACTGGGTACCTATAGCCTATAGGTAAGACCTAGATCTCTGAATCGGCAAAAAAAGTAGGTACCTACTTGAAAAAAAATAATACGCTTACACTACCAAAATAAGGTCCAACAAGTTCCCAACGGTCCCAAACGGTTAAACGAAAATTAAAGTTGGCACGTACCTTGTTTTGGTACTGGACGTTTCGGGTCTAAATTCCAGACGCGGTCTTCAGCAGATTGTCACAAACGTCCAGTCCAAAACAAGGTAGGTACGTGCCAACTTCTAGTCCAGTAAACCACAACATTGTAAAATATGCCGTAGGTATTCGATTATGTAACTTTTTTTATAGTCAAACATGGCTGAACCAACGAGATTGTGAGATTCCGCCTTGTGGAGCAAGTGTGGTATGGACGTCCAAAGGGGAATCTCATTGGTTCAATTATGTTGACTATAAAACAAAGTCACAATCGAATACGGTTTTACCTAGCTAGAGTCAAAAACGCTACGTGGCAACCCTGTAAAGTTATTATCAATCTAGATAAAGATAAGTAACCACCCTCAACCACTAGCACTCAGTAAAATATTTAAATAGCACCTCCGGAATAGATTAAAAAACAGCTCTTCCTCTCATAATATCCAGAACAGGCCTGAATTTAGGAAGCATGACAGACAAGATAGCCATGGCCTGACAGACCATGGCTATCTTCCACAACCTCATGTCTTTTTACCAAAGCTAGTTTCATTTTACGGCGTTACTTGGTTATGTTTCTAGCAACATATAAAAGAAGCTCACCTAGGCTTATCTTAAGTGTAAGAACCAAAGATGTGCTAAACTCCACAAATCTTGGTTGTGTGTCCGCAGTTTTTTTTTATACCAAAGCGCTTTAACTACAAGGTCATTCGCGCTGATCTCATTACGTATCTCAGGAAACCTAATAGTTTCTCGACATCAGAGTCTTGGTCATCTTCTAGTGAAGGAGTCTTTAGTTCGACCATTTTGCATTTTGTTTGTCTGGTTGTGCTGCAATCTCTCATGACCAAACGGGTATTCCGAGATATATTAGTTTTTGGTCGTCATAGCGCTTTTTCGTCGCCTTGTAGGAGATCTTTGTTCCGTACTTGTTTAGAAGTCACGTCAACGGAAAAGAGCTACAAAAAGCACCAGCACAAATGAGCAGTGACCACTGTTTTTATAGGATTAGGCTAAACACAAAAAGGAGCTTTCACAATTTGAGCAGTGATTAGTGTTACTATAGGGTTAGGTTAAACACAAAAAGGAACTTTCTTTTTTTCATTATCGTGGCTTTTGAATAATAACCCTTTGTTCTTCTACGTAACCAAGGTTTAAAATTCACTGAAACGCAAATGATCGCTAAGTATAACTCTTTCACACATCGGGCCAAGAGTCACAGTGTGTGAATCTGGCCCTGAAAAACACACATAGTCCCCAAGTCTTCTTAAACATGATGAGGAAAAGTTAAGCTGTGGCGGATATCAAACCCCGAACCCTCCCCTTCCTCCTCTACTTCTCCTTCTCCTCACTGAACTTTCCACAAGCGGTCTTATCTTGCGTAAAAAACAGGGTGTAAAGTGTTGTAGAGAACTGTATTATGAAAAATTTCTTTATCTAGGAAATTTGGTAAGGGAACCCAATTTGTAGCTATTACTGCTAACTCAATTAGTGTGTAAATTGAGTGAACCTAAGGCAAAGGACATCTCAGGTATTTTGTTTAACCCCGAGCCATATTTCACATTACCTTGGTAAAGACCGTATTTCACATTACCCAATGTAACCCCGGGCCTTATTTCACATTAAGTAAGGCAACGGTGGGCCATATTTCACATTACCCTAGGTAATGACCATATTTCATATTACCTAAGGTAACCCAGGGCCATATTTCACATTAAGTAAGGTAACGTCAGTCATATTTCACATTACCAAAGGTAATGACCATATATTTCATATTACCCAAGGTATTGACCATATTTCACATGACCCAAGGTAATGTGAAATATGGCCATGACATCCCGACCACCCTGTATTGATAAGGACCGAACATCCCCATTCATCTGTCCCCCCCCCAATCAGCCCCCTCAGGGTTATATCAGATGGCAACCCAGTATTAACATGAGACATGGAACGCATAGTTTCCGGCCTAGCATAAAACTCCGGAACTGTTAAGGCCACCATTTTCCACTTCCGAAATATTCCTGGATATCTCTTCTCTCCGAAAATGTAATGGTTCCACCATTCTTCGACTTTGGGACGATAATGTACTGTCGACTGTTGACACACTTTAAGGTAGGCAACGTTGAATTTGAAGGGAAAGATTGTCTACAGAAATGGGTGTTTTTTACCTTTTTTTTACTGATTGGGACTGCGATAGGTAATGCCTAGGTGTACTTAATTGGGTTGTACTCGTTACTACCTACATACTGCAATTACCTATATCTACCTATATATTGTTGCAGTTTTTTTTCTGCTATGTTTTTCTACACTTTCTATTTCTCTCCTTTTCTTCATCACCGTCTCTCTCATACAAGAAGTTTCAGATTAATATTTATGAGCATCCCCCCACTCCATCTTATCATCATTATCTCTGGAGGAAGGTATTATCAAGACATTCAAGAGTAGAAAGTGGAAAACGGAAAGTGGGAATTCAAAAAGCGGAGTGAGCAATGAGGACGACGAGGGAAAGTTGAGGAAGAAAATGGGAGCGCGGTACAGGAAAAGAGAAGCTTGAGGGAGTGAAAGCGGAGTGAAGAGAAAAGTATCCCCACTCCATCTTATCATCATTATCTCTGGAGGAAGGTATTATCAAGACATTCAAGAGTAGAAAGTGGAAAACGGAAAGTGGGAATTGAAAAAGCGGAGTGAGCAACGAGGACGACGAGGGAAAGTTGAGGAAGAAAGTGGGAGCGCGGTACAGGAAAAGAGAAGCTTGAGGGAGTGAAAGCGGAGTGAAGAGAAAAGTAGAGAGGAAGGATGTTGAAGATAGAAATCGGGATAGATAAAGAGAAGGGATTAGCGGTAGAAATAGGAGATAAGGAAGAAGGAGAATGAAGAGTTGGCGTTAAGAGTACCTCCCTAGAAGTGCGAGGGAGTGGGAGGTAAAAAGGAGCAGAAAGAGGAAGAGATTATAAAGCAAGAGAAAGATTAATATAAGAAGAATTTGAATAATTTATCATTTAAGTATTGCTAATTATTCATAATATTACTTAATTACCCATCCTCCTCCTTGTACATAATACAATTAATAGATGCTAGATTCTGCTAGAATATCTCCACATAATCTCCTTGTTTTCCCCTGTTAGAACACCACATAAGTACTATTGAAGCTTATCTGCATTGGGGAATAAATTAGAAATAATTATAATCAAATAATACATTTTATAACAATGTACCTTACATATTAAATACACAGCGCTTTGATTCATTATTCCGCGAACTTGCCATACCTATTTAATTTTTGTTTATTTATATTTAATATTTATATCATTAAAATAATAATAAAACAGCGGATTAAAGATGTTTAATAAATAATAAATAATTAAATTATACCTAGGTATGTAAACAAGATTAGCAGTCACAGGGGACAGATTTTAATTGGAAAATTTTCAGACTGGAAAAAAATCAGGTTAAACCAGGCCATTATTGTACTTGTAAAGGTAGATAGTATACAGAACAATCATTAAACCTACACAAGATACACGGGTAAATTTTCTGTAGGATAGATAGGTACATTAATTTATTAGGTTACGTTAAATAACAGTAATACCCTCTCAATTCAAATTGTAAAACCTGCAAAGAAAATTAATCTGAGCTTGAAAAGTCCGGGAGATTTTTTTTTTTTTTTTCCAAGAAGTTGAACTTTTTTTCAACTGACGTACTCGTACTTATCTATCTTTTTACCTTTTCTGCGAAATTTATTTTGTTTCCTATTGAAGTGCCCCTTTGAATAAACAAAGAAAGTAAAAATCTTCTCCAAACTTGGAGACTTCAAGACAAAACCCGAAATTCGGACAGGAAGAGTGGTTCTCAGTCTCAGGTTGAATAAATTGTTTCCAAGTTTGCCTTTTATTCGAATACAAAAGCACCCCCTTATTCTGTCTAACTTCACAGAAGTATCCATCTACCTACTTTACTGACCACTCTCTGTATCTCTCCTTTCTCTCTCTCTCTCTCTCCCCCCTTCCCCTCCATCCCTCCTCTGTTTTTTCATTCTCTTCACAATATTCGTGGATTTTCGTACCAATTGAAAATGAAAATAATTCGAGGAAGAAGGAGAAAAGGAAGAGAAAAAAATCGGGAAGAGAGTTTACCTACTACCTACTACCTTTTTTTTCTCGTTATTCTGCGAAGGATACTTTTTTGAAGAGCACTCGAGAGTTAACTCTCACAATACGGTCGAGGAGAAAAAAAAAGAAGATCCAAGAGGGATGGTAGGGAAAGGGGAAGGGGGCGACTGAATGGACGAAAATTCGGATTTTTGGGGCAGATGGGGCTTCAGACTCGTTTTCTAATAAACCTCTCCCCCTCCTTTAACCTTCCCCACAATTTCTCCTCCCTGACCCCGCCCCCTTCCCTTGCTCCTGACCCCCCTCCAACCCTCCCTCCTAGTTGATTCCCCTTCCCTCCCAACCTTCCCGATTTCAAATTCCTCTGGTACCTCTCCATACTGAAATATTATTCAAGTAAGAGTGAGATTTGAATTTTCATTTGAGCTCAAGTATAGGCATAAGAGCTTTCGTTTTCATAGGGTTGGATTAATCCTAGGGGTCCGAATAGGCTACCCTAATTCCCAATACCTACCCTATCTTTTAAGATAGTCCCTCCATCCACCCCTGGTGGGCGATTGAAAGGGGGCACCTGCCGGCCTTCTCCTCAATCCCCCGACCCTACCTACTTGAAAATTCTAGATTTTCCAAGTCATGATTTCCTAAGAGAATAATACGGGAGAGCTCTTGAACCAAACGCAGACCATGATACCAACAGGTTAAATCTGATTGAATTAATTTGGGACCTCAAATCATCAAGTTAGAAGACTTGGAAGTGAAATTCCAATTGCAATTATCGGTTCACGGAATCACTAGCAGTTTCAAGTGGGTACAGTTAGTTAAACCTCTATTAATAATTCACTTGATATTTCCAATACCTAGGTACTTATCGAACTCGAGAACCTAAGTAGGTATGCACCATTGTACCTACATACAGATATGAATTACCTGCCACCTATGGGTAGGTAAATTTACCTTTCCCCAAAAATTACCTTCAGTTTAAAAATTAGGTCAGATCAACAGGGGATGAAATTTACAATACCTAACTTTGAAGGAGAGGAAAGGCTGTAGCCTACATTTTAAACTTATAATTTTAAAAACCTAATTCTATTAAAAATGAAAATTTGAAAACATTTCCACCCCAAAAAAAAAAAAAAAAAAAAAAAAAAAAAATCGAGGAAGACATTCCTCAAGGGAGAATTTTTTAGTCGACGGGAAAAAAGAGAGAACTTATAAACATGTTAAAGTAGGAATGTACTTTTTGGCGTTCCATAGTTTTGAGAAAAAAAGTGTTTTTGGGGGAGAGGGGAAAAGGAAGGGAGAGATGGGTGGGAGATATATCTGAATATGTTAGGCATTTTTTTGGTATTGGTATTGGTACAGGTAGGGCCATCGGCTTTAATAAACGCCCTTGGTCACTGCGACCTGGTTAGATCTTTTGTGACATTCCCTTTATTTTTTTCCCCCTAGAAGAGCCCTGCTTCTTACTATATGTTAGGCATACCTTCATACCTACCTAGTACACCTACATGGAGATTGGAAATATTATACCTACCTACTTAAATGGCTCGTATAAGCCTAATCCATCTTTTGGAACTCTTTGTCCCTACACCTACGCGATTACGCCTCGGACTGGGCTTTTTCTGTAAGACCAGTACGACCTAAATGGCTCAGGCAAAGCTCCAAATAAGAAGAGCTGCACAAAGTCTTAAGAAAGAGAAAAAAGAGCTAAACGATTTAGGTTTAGATAAAGCGATCTTATAGGTTCATTTTGAACTTTAGACGAAGATTAGCCAATCCAATCAGTTTGCTGAAACCTCTCAGTTTAATCTGCTGAGTGTGTGCCTTATCGGTTCACGGAATCACTAGCAGTTTCAAGTGGGTACAGTTAGTTAAACCTCTATTAATAATTCACTTGATATTTCCAATACCTACTTATCGAACTCGAGAACCTAAGTAGGTATGCTCCATTGTACCTACATACAGATATGAATTATCTGCCACCTATAGGTAGGTAAATTTACCTTTCCCGAAAATTACCTTCAGTTTAAAAATTAGGTCAGATCAACAGGGGAGGAAATTTACAATATCTAACTTTGAAGGAGAGGAAAGGCTGTAGCCTACATTTTAAACTTATAATTTTAAAAACCTAATTATATTAAAAATTAAAATTTGAAAACGAAAAGGGTTTCAGGAGTGAGAGTTCTAATTTTACAAAACTACCCTCCCCTACCCTCTCCTTTCCATTCTATCTCTCTTTAACCCCTTGCCCCTTATTACCCCTATTCCCATCATTTCGCCTTAAATTTTTAATTCACTTTAATTCTTCATTGTGGGGCTTAATTTTATTTCCTTATTCGAAAAATTAACAGATTTCCCTGACTCAAAGTTTTCAGGGTTTGGAAAAACGGGTGTGATTGGGAGAGATAAAACAGGAGAAAAGCTAACCATAACCCAGGGTTGGGTTTAGCTGTTTAGCAGCAGAAAGTTCTTTTCTTCCCCCTCGTCAATTTCCCACAGAACCCACAGGCATAATTAGATGACCTCATGTCTAAAGTTATAATGCATTCGCGGAAAATCCAGCTAATCCTGCTCAGTTATTTTACTACTTAAGGTCAGCCACTCACTATCAGGTAGACCTGGTACACCTGATCAGGTCCTCAAGTCAATTAGGTAGACCTGACATGGGGACCTTTTCAGCCGTACCTGTCAGGTATACCTGATATTGAGTGGCTGACCTAAAGGCTCCCTCCTACACATAGAGGTAATTGTTCCAAAACTTACCTGACTGCAGTGCTGTGGTCGGATGTTTACCGAGCGTCTCCATGACAACCGTGCTGTAGCTATAATACGGGGCATACTTGAGCGCCTGGTACGGTTCCTGGTAGTCATCCAACTTGGCCAGCTGGTCCATAATCAGCGGATCATCCAAAGGCACCGCGGAGATGTCCTTCGCACCGTAAGAGCCACAAGAGCTACCCGATGTTGTGCCCATGTGGTGGGGTGCCAGGACTGTCTTGGTGGACAGAGGGGAGGCGAAACACTTCCGCTGGCGGTGCCGGGAGATGGTGAAGAACATGACGATGGCGAGAAGGATGATGATGGAGGTGAGGAAAACGATGATGACAGCCATGTAGGTCTGGTCCTCGTGATGTGCCGTAGAGACTGGGGGAGATGGAACAAATGGAGGGCTTGTTAGACAATGGACAACATCTTTTAGAATCACTGCGTTACTGCTCGAAATAAGGGTGAAACTGGAGAATAGAATACCTTGATTATAAGGCTAAACAGTAGCTGATTTAGTTTAATTCGAGTAGATCATAGGCTGTTGACAAGTCACGGAAAAGGAAACCAGAGTATTTGTCATAGGCCTTTTACATGTCACAGAAAAAGAACCCAAAGTATTTGCAATTTTGTACCCAGAATTTCAAAGTTTTCTGTCGCTTTTTTACCACCAAGATTGGTTTTAAACATTATTTTAACCTTATAGGTTTAGCCATTGAATTAATAAGAAGGAAGACAATGGTTCATCAAATGCTAGCAGCGCGGGCATCACCGAAAAAGAAGGCCTTTTGTAATATTGTAATGAATACTTACTAGTTTGGTCAGGATGATGATGATGTAGGGTGGGGTGAGTTTTCTCCACCATTGTATCCCGGGTCCTCGAGTTGGCATTCGATACGGATTCTTCCATCGTTTCCAGAGAGAAGTTACCATGAGCAACATCTGTGAAGAAAGTTAAAGAATTTAATTGGTTTCCATTTTTTTTTTCAGTACACAAACATTTGATAATAAAATAATAAAAGGTATAGGTACCCATCTAAACAGATGGTTATGCCAAGGATGGGGAAATATTCGAGAAACTAAATTAGAAACTTATTATCAAATATCTTCAATAGGGTAGTCATCCAACTTGGCCAGCTGGTCCATAATCAGCGGATCATCCAAAGGCACCGCGGAGATGTCCTTCGCACCGTAAGAGCCACAGGAGCTACCCGATGTGGTGCCCATGTGGTGGGGTGCCAGGACTGTCTTGGTGGACAGGGGAGAGGCGAAACACTTCCGCTGACGGTGTCGGGAGATGGTAAAGAACATGACGATGGCGAGAAGGATGATGATGGAGGTGAGGAATACGATGATGACAGCCATGTAGGTCTGGTCCTCGTGATGTGCCGTAGAGACTGGGGGAGATGGAACAAATGGAGGGCTTGTTAGACAATGGACAAGATTTTTTAGAATCACTGCGTTACTGATCGAAATAAGGGTGAAACTGGAGAATAGAATACCTTGATTATAAGGCTAAACAGTAGCTGCTTTAGTTTTCTTCGAGTAAGTCATAGGCCTTTGACTAGTCACGGAAAAGGAACCCGAAGTATTTTTGCATTGTACCGGGAATTTATTTTTTTATTTTTATTTTATTATTTTTTTTTTGCCTTTATACCACCAATATTGGTTTTGAACATTAACATTATTGGCTTAGCCATTAAATTCGAAAGAAGGAAGACAAATAACAATGGTCCATCAAATGCTAGCAGTGCGGGCAGCGCCAGAAAAGATCAAGTGCGACGGAAGGCCTTTTGTAATTAATACTTACTAGTTTGGTCAGGATGATGATGATGTAGGGTGGGGTGAGTTTTCTCCACCATTGTATCCCGGGTCCTGGAGTTGGCATTCGATACGGATTCTTCCATCGTTTCCAGAGAGAAGTTACCATGAGCAACATCTGTGAGGAAAGTTAAAGAATTTAATTAGTTTCCATTTATTTATTTATTTATTTTTTTTTCAGTACACAAACATTTGATAGGTAGTAAAATAAAAGGTATACCCATCTAAGCAGATGGTTATGCCACGGATGGGGAGATATTCGAGAAACTAAATTAGAAACTTACTATCGAATATCTTCAATATACACATTAGATATAGGAATTTGAATAATTCTTCTTACCTGATTCAAAAGTGATTTCGCTGATCAGAATCCACTTGGCGGCAAAGCCCAAGGTCAGCTTGACAAAGCGCCCCACCCGATGGTGTAACTTGATGGTGATGTTCCGGGAATACTCGAAGATCCTGTCCTCCATGTAGTCGTAGGAAATGGGCTCGCCTAGGAAATACTTCCCTCCGACACTGAACGACAGATTGGCCCGAGAGAACACCTGAAATCAGAAAAGATAGGTTCAGGAATTAGCATTTTTGGAGAATTTTGGATTTCTTAACTCCCCCTCTCCCCTATAGGAGAAAGATTGATTCTTGCTACGAGAGTACAAGATCACCCGCAGCTTGTGGATGAAAATATGACACAATATCCCAGCAGCGAGCAGTGGTAGAATGAGTTACCTACCTAGTATACCTAGATGAAATTCTATTTGGATATTTTGGAATCTTCTCGGTGGACTGACCTTAAACGGGACATTCCAAGCAAAAATTAATTCCACGTTTGGAGATTAACATATTTTCTACTTCTTGCCTACATTGGACATGATTGGGTATGCTTGACATGACAGCAGTACAGATGGAGTGGTTATTGAATTGAACCATGATTAACGAGTAGGTACGGATTTGTCTCGAGCATTTAACCTTATAGGTTCGATACACAAGTATTCTGATATTTTTGAGGTCCTATTCCTATCTGTTGGTAGTGGATTCAGTAAGGAGGGACTGAGTACCTAATAGCATAATATGTATGACTATGACTACTCTCGCATACGTCGAAAATTCAATTTTCAATCAATAAGTTAGGGTTCCACATACCTAGGTAATAATTATAAAAGTATTCCATGTTCATAATACCTATGACATAATTAACATGAATTTCACCAAGTGAATTATGTGAGTAATTATTACGTCATGTAAAACTACATTAGGGCGTTCCTAAATGTCACATCCGAAATTAATTAGAACATTAACATTTGTTGAACAAAATTTATTAGAAATTAAGTCTCGAGTTTTTTTGAGAAGATTCTGTGTGGTTTGCAAGGAGGAAAATCTGCAGATTACCTAATAAGTAGGCGTTAAGATATTTTTACCCCAAAGGAACGCGCACACATTTTACCATACTTTTGCAGGTCAGATTTAACAGATGCATCGTTGGGAATTTTCTATCATTGAATACCTACTAACTCTCCTTACGGTCTGAGAGAAGAGACCAAAATAGCTCTTCCTATTGAAGTGCCCCTTTGAATAAACAAAGAAAGTAAAAATCTTCTCCAAACTTGGAGACTTCAAGACAAAACCCGAAATTCGGACGGGAAGAGTGGTTCTCAGTCTCAGGTTGAAAAAATTGTTTCTAAGTTTGCCTCTTATTCGAATACAATAGCACCCCCTGTCTAACTTCTCAGAAGTACCTATCTACCTACTTTATTGACCACTCTCTCTCTCTCTCCTCTCTCTCTCTCTCTCTCTCTCTCTCTTTCTCTCTCTCTCTTTCTCTCTCTCTCTTTCTCTCTCTCTCTCTTTCTCTCTCTCTCTTTCTCTCTCTCTATTCTCTCTATTTCTCTCTCTCTCTTTGTCTCCCTCTCATCCTTTATCTTTTCATTCTCTTCACAATATTCGTGGATTTTCGTACCAATTGAAAATGAAAATAATTCGTTGAAAAGAGAGTTTACCTACTACCTTTTTTTTCTCATTATTCTGCGAAGGACAAATCATATGCGGAAAAATCACAATCACACGAAGGATGTTGATACTTTTCCGTCATAAACCATGAACAATAAATAATCTTTTTTTTAAATGTGATTGCACTGAATGCCCAATGCAATAGTGAGTATGTACTATGTACATTGTACATAGGTAATGTTTAGTAACTGTGTAAATAATATTGAGTACCTACCAGACCTACCTATGTAAGTATGTACTGAACTGCATGAGGAATAGGGTATCCCTTACAAGTTAAATATAACAGGGCCAATAGAATCTTCAGTTCCAGGGCAAAGATTTTCACCATCAGCAAAAAATGTCTCTCATAATCACAGAAAATCGTCAATAATAGGTACAAGCCGAACCAGATCACTAACTATTAAAGAACTCTGATCCTATGTAGGTAAATTGGAACTAACATACTCCTGAG
This sequence comes from Diaphorina citri, assembly GCF_000475195.1. NCBI lineage: Eukaryota > Metazoa > Arthropoda > Insecta > Hemiptera > Psyllidae > Diaphorina > Diaphorina citri. Next base: position 99,876 of record NW_007377533.1, on the reverse strand, counting down.
TTCTTGCTTAGGTATCATGGGGTACCCGAACATAACTAGTATGGGTCTGGGGTCACTCTTCGTATTAGTTCTGCCTGGCTCAGTATTCTACTAATAGTCACCACATGTAGATAGTTATTAGTAGTTTCTATTAGGTGCCCACCAGTGATACCTACTTGGGTTTTTATCAATGTTTTACGGAAGCATCGCTGATTTTTCGTTAAAATCTGAACGGATTTTTTTTTTTTTTTTTCTTCTTAAAGTTGATTAACTTGTTTTAAGTACATACCTACCTACCCCCTGGCAAATTTATTTATAAGACTGTACTTTCTGTAAGAACTTACCCACTTATGTATGTGGATAGATAACCAAACAGGGTAAGTGACTTTTCCCCTTTTTTATCAGTTTTTTTTTCTGCTTTCCAAAAACTTCTCATCAAAACCAAACTAATCCAACGTTTTATTCAACTTAAAGCTCCAAGAATTTATGACCAATATGAAAAGAACTAACCCACTCTTCTCCCGCTGCGCGCTGGTTCCAAAATTCGTCCCCCTTCCCCGAAAATGTTGATATTATCGCCAAAGTCACCTCTCATCAGGCCTGCGAGCAGCACACCCGAAATATTTCATTTCCTTGTTGATTGCCCGTCCTGAAATTTATTCCAAGCACATCAGCATCCCTTCTGGAAGACATTTCCCCCGTCCCTCCTCGTGCGACTTTTTCCTATGGAGTGAAATCTCCCGCGGGATTTCCCATTTTCCCCGAACAAAAAGGCAAACCTTTTCTCCTTCTATTCTCTCTTTCTCCCAACGTCTTATATTTTCACCACTTATATCCCACTATGAATACCTCTTCAGTTGTTAAAATTTGCGAATAGGTGACCGAGGGAAGTGAGATTTATGTTTTGTCACAGATTAGACAGACCGCTTAGAGAGGTATTTTTAATGCCTTTTTCAGATTCTGATGTTCCAACATATTCTAGAAAACACCAATGATAAAATGTTGACAAGTTTTGTTAGGTACATAAAAATACATACACAGGAAGATAAAAAGTAATAATCAAAGGTAAATAAATACATAGTTAAATACATAAAACAATCAAGAGTGACTCATCCTGATCATGATTCATAAAGATGATATGGATGGCAGTGACACTCTATTGATGTCTACACGCGACATCATGCAAAATCATAATTCCTACCTCCTACCTTATCGTTTATGTTCTGAAATTGCGACCTTTATTGGCTTTACTTTTATCAGGTTTAATCCTTACACGGGAGATTAACCAGTTGATTGTGAAGGGGTCGAGTGGATTGGCACATCACATGTCTTCAGGCACACTCCCTTTGTCAAGAGTCGAGGACTCTGGGTTTACCACCTTGCCCTAGGTATCAATGAAATTAAATTTGAAGAAACCTTTTCGGAAGATTTGTGATGAAAAAATGAGTTTAAAAAAGGCCTTATTATTCAGCTCTTACACGGGAGATTAACCAGTTGATTGTGAAGGGGTCGAGTGGATTGGCACATCACATGTCTTCAGGCACACTCCCTTTGTCAAGAGTCTAGGACTCTGGGTTTACTACCTTGCCCTAGGTATCAATGAAATTAAATTTGAAGAAACCTTTTCGGAATATTTGTGATGAAAAAATGAGTTTAAAAAAGGCCTTATTATTCAGCTCTTTTTTATAAGCAGTTTTCCCTCCCAGGTAAAGGACTGAAGACGCCTTTGCATACACGTTATCATGAATTTCCCTATTTCTTTTATTTCGTGTCTCTACAATTTATTTTCCCCGAAAAAAATGTTCCTTAATGTTGTTGTCTTCGTTTAACATCTCTCTGTCGATCTTTCTTTTACTCCCAAATTCCCAATAAATAAAACTGTATACCTATACTTTACCATTTTCTTTCCTTCCTTATTCGTCTCTACCTCCTCCTTCTCTGCTTCTGCTTTAAGATTACCTTTCTCAAGTTATTAAATTTAACCTTACACTTGATATGTTCTTCTGTCATTTTCATAATTTTGTTTTAGGTGGGTGTGGATATAAGTGGGTATAAGTACGTACGTACATATGAAAATGATATTCTAAATTAGTATAGGTATTAGGTTTCGTGATATACCTACATTCAAGCTAAGTTAAAAAATAATAGGAAAAATAACTCACGCTAAAACAAGTGGAAAATAACATGATTTATCTTCCGTAATTTTTTTTTATAGGGAAAAATATGTGCTCCCTAGGAAAATTGAAACCGTACCTCGACCCCTTTGTCTTAACATTTTTTTTCCCTCGACGACAAATTAAACAATCTTGAACAGAGTAGAAAACATGAAGAATGTTCATCTACTGTAGGTAACATCTACCTGTACTGTTGTAGGTAACAAATTACAAGATCAATTACTTTTCGGGCGTGCTTTTGATGGATTTTTTCCCATACCTACCAGCTACCTGGAAGCTCTGGAAGAAATATTACAGACTGCTATCTGAAAAAACACAGGTACCAAGAACGAAATGGATTTATTAAGGAGCGCGGTAGCGCTCCGCCCCGCCAAGTCAAGAAAGTTTGACCGCGCTATTATAGTATATTATTTAGCTTTACTAAAGTTTATTTCGAGATAAAATTTCTGGGGGTGTCTGAGGTAGCTACACAGATATCACTAGATTAACTCTTTAAAATTTATAGCTAATGCCCTTTTTTCAACACATTCTTTTGAATTATGAGACCACACTGTAAAATTTTTTGAGTTATACTTTATGCATAAACCAATAGCCTAGGTATTCCATCTATACCGTATATCTACAATCTACATACGGCTAATACATCGTAGGTACTACCTTTTTTCAAGGTGGAAAAAGGGGAAAATTCCACATGCTTCTGTTTAAACAGTGCTACTTTTACCCTCATCTATCCCTTCCCCCACTTTATCTATCATTTCCCCTCCTCTGATCTATCCTTCCCCTCCTCTGATCTATCCTTCTCCTCCCCTGGTCAACCCCCCACTCCAAAATGATTGATCACTTTGGTTCCCAATTCGAAAAAAAACCCTCTCTCCATTATTTTCTCTTACTTTTTCAACCCTTTTTTCACTTGTCTAAACAAAAGAGTCTGAAAACACAATACAGTGAGGGTCGAGGGTTTTTCATAATAGACTATAGGGCTTATCAACTCTCCCACTGAGGCAGAGCTTATCTTAGGAAGGCGATTGATGGGAACCGCATTTGACTCAGTGTGGGGGAAATTTAAGATTGAGGAAGAAAGAGGGGTTTCGGGACTGTCCACTGTTCATCATCTGTTTGGAAATTTTAAAATCACGTGATTGATCATGACATTCATGACACGACCTGATTGGTGGTTGATCTAGGCCCTGGGGATTCGGGGTTTAACAACAGCCTCAGATGAGATGATTCATTTTGGATTTATTTAAATTTTAGGTGTTTCGTCATCTTAGATTGCTTGATTAACTGGGTATGGGAGTAATCCTGATGGATTGCTTCAAAGAAGGGTTGCTGGATTATTCACCAGAAATCCAAATGCTTAGAGGGATTGGTAATAACGGAGGTTTTAACGTCCCGAAATTGAAGTAAAAGGGGGACAGGATAGGAGTAAACAGCCGTTCCGAGAACGGACCTTATCTGTTTAGGATAATGAGAGGAACCAGGCGGGATAAAGCTGGCCCCGGACGGGAATCAAACCCGCGATCTAGTGCTTATAAAGGAGGCGAGCTACCAATAAGACTTCGTTCAATACACTGGTTTCACCAAGATATACAGATTTTTTATCAGGACTCTACTGCAGCAGGAGAGTATTAGGATAGGACTATATCGTACAAATGGGTTAACAAAACAAGAGCTGCATTTCCTCGTTGGAAAAATATTCCCTAATTAAACTCAGGTACGGGGTAGGTTACGTACGCTTGGTAGCTTTTCCGAAGGTATTTTTCCGACACAAACCTCACCATCAATTTCCATTGGGCTCCAAAACACTCACCCAAAGCTTGGAGCTAAATGACGCGAACTAAGTAGTCCCCCTACCCCTTGAGGTTGTGCAGTTATTATTTACCAACGATTTCACGTAGGAACAATGTATTTCCTTGCAGGTCTGTTTGTTATGGGAGGAAAAGCGTATTGGGGTGGGGTAAAAAAATAATTGTGAAGATATTTAGAGTTTTTAGCGAGAAGAGAAATTAGAAAATGCCTCTTGCCGATATAAGGTACGACATATATGGCACATTGCATACACAAAAAGAATTTTCAGGCACTCATAAAAATTCAACTTCAATCATTGCATCATTGTCTGTGGCTATCATAATCCAGGGTTCTGTAATTGGTTACCTACCTAAAAGTGGGCATCCGTAGGTACCGTAGTAAATTGATGGATAAGGAATTGCGAAAGCATAAGAAATCGATAAAATGAGGAGTAAGAGGAATAGGCAAAAACACCTAAAATGTGTTTCAGCCCATAAACAACAGCTCCGCTTACCTCTTCCTCTCTTTCTCTCACACACATTCCTCTGTAAGTCTGTATCTTTATCTCACTCTCTCTCATTCTGGCCTATAGTTCAGGATCATTTACTCTAATATCCTCATTCATTTCGTCCTCTCTCTCCCATGGCCAAAACCTATCTTCCTATCTTTTCTATTTTCTATTCACCAAACTTCACTTGCAACTTTTTTTTTCCTCCTTTAGAAATGACTTTCCACTTTCTTATGTTTGTTTACTTTTGCTCCTTATTTATATTTCGGCCCGTATATTTCCCCGGCGAAGAATCCTCATCAATCAATCCGAAACAGAAGTTTTTTTCGGGGGGATTTTTTCTTAGGGGGATTTTTACCTTCCAACTTTTTTCTCGTATGATTACCTTACGTCTTTTTACCTCGGTTAACTTTTCTCAAGTAATAATGATCCTGGCGGAGCTTTTAAATTACAGTTTTCAACTTTGGCTGGGAAATAATTGAGACGAACGTTATCTTCATCTAGTGTAGATGTTGGATAGCTCGGGAAAGTTCAGAGTACTGCGGGGATTTGGGAATTCAAGTGGATTAGTGGGATCTGTGAGCTTATTTGTAACAAATTGGAACTCTGAGATATTGCTATATTAAATTTACTACCTGTAACTACTAGTATATAGAATATTAATTTAGTTAATCACACCAACCTCAGTGGTGCAACACCTACCTCAGTGATGCAGTGGTTAGCACGGTGGACTTTGAATCTGGAGGTTGGTGGTTCGAGTCCAAGTCAGGTCATAAAATTTAGCGTAGTATATTAAGTGGGGAACGACATTTGTGACAAGCATTTATGCTTAACACAATTAAAATTCCTTTTTAATTTAGTTAATCAGGCCATGTCAAACTCAGACTACATTGAGGCTCATTTTCTGACGTGACGGTTCAAAACAATATCAGACCGCAAGTAATCCAATTAAAGACACTAGTACCTCCCAAGTTTGCAGTGTTTTTGCATTGAAATTTTGAAGGCTGTCCTGTCCGATATTTACATTATTTTCCCTCAACTTCTATTCTTTTAGGGGTCTTAAACTTATGAAAAAGAACAAGCAAATGACTCAGAAGGATAAAAGAAATATATTCTTATATCCTTGTGAACGGGACGCGACGTATGTATACGTATGAGCACTGATTTCTAATGTTTCTATTCCAATACGCATAATGCTACACTAAGCATTAGTTCTGTTACGGGATTGTTTATTTCCCTCTTTGTGAGTGTGTTCTTTATTATATTATGGAGAACTTCGCGTATATTTTGTACCCGAGTAAGCGAAGTGAGCCATAAATTTTCATACCTATTAGAGAGATTTTATTTCGCGAAATTATTTATTAACTTCTTCCCGAGAAATCCAAGTCACACGCGCCAAACTTTGTCAAATCATACAGGATGGTATTGGGAAAATGAAGTTCCGAAATCAGGGCCCTAAACATCCTAAACTTTGATAAATAGTTTTTAGGTAAAACCATTTAACTTGATTCAACCATGGATGTTGAGGAAATGGGGCACTAGTTTCTACGCAACCACAAAATTAGACACTTTTTAAGGTCCCTTTTTGAAAAGGTTTAAACAATGTTTTGTCATCCAGAGGGATTTCACAGTAGTCTATCAAGATCATTCCGTAGTTAATCATCAATTATTCTTTTTCAGCCGTTAGAGCGCCCAGCGTTTTTGGAAGCACAAAAATTTCCATCAAAAATTTGAACAAATATTCCCCGAAAAGAAAAAGTTCAGAGTACTGCGGGGATTTGGGAATTCAAGTGGATTAGTGGGATCTGTGAGCTTATTTGTAACAAATTGGAACTCTGAGATATATATTAGTATAGAATATTAATTTAGTTAATCAGGCCATGTCAAACTCAAACTACATTGAGGGTCATTTTCTGACATGACGGTTCAAAACAATATCAGACCGCAGGTATAATCCCATTAAAGACACTAGTACCTACCTCCCAAGTTTGCAGCGTTTTTGCATTGAAATTTTGAAGGCTGTCCTGTCCGATATTTACATTATTTTCCCTCAACTTCTATTCTTTTAGGGGTCTTAAACTTATGAAAAAGAACAAGCAAATGACTCAGCAGGATAATAGAAAAATATTCTTATATCCTTGTGAACGCGACGTATGTACGTATGAGCGCTGATTTCTAATGTTTCTATTCCAATACGCATAATGCTACACTAAGCATTAGTTCTGTTATAGAATTGTTTATTTCCCTCTTTGAGTATTTGACTTATTATATTATGGAGAACTTCGGGTATATTTTGTACCCGAGTAAGCGAAGTGAGCCATAAATTTTCATATTAGAGAGATTTTATTTCGCGAAATTATTTATTAACTTCTTCCCGAGAAATCCAAGTCACACGCGCCAAACTTTGTCAAATCATACAGGATGGTATTGGAAAAATGAATTCACAGAATCAGGTTCCTAAACTGTGATTAATAGTTTTCTAGTAAAACCATTTAACTCGATTCCACCATAATGCTGAGGAAATGGGTTATGGGGCACTGGTTCCTATTTCTACATAACAACAAAATTAGACACTTTTTAAGTCCCTTTTTGCCGACTGTTACACAATGCGTTGGTTTTCCGTTTTCAGTAATGTCATGTCTATCAAGATCATTTCCTAGTTCCTCATTCATTCTTTTCAATTGTGAGCAAAGCTTTTTTGGAAGCACAAGAATTTCCAGCGAAAATTTGAACAAATATTCCCCGAAAAGAAAAAACAAAGTTCACCAAGGTGGCAGGGAAAAAGAGAGAGCCAGAGGGGAGAAAAACGGGACGAGAGGGAAAGGGGAAATTCCCTCTATCCCCTTAGGAGACTGAGGGAAATGTCATTTAATATTCATCTGCATATAAATATTAATAAGTTGATTATTACGTCCCCGAAGTTCGGAAGCTTTTCTTTTCTTCCTTGCCTCCTTATAATTGATTTATACGTTCTATGTACAGCTACTCTGGGAGCTCAGGGCTGGGATTCTAGGGCCCTCTAGGGGTGAGGGATCAACAAGTGGTGAAAAACAAGAGGCAAGATTGTGAAAATTACTTGGCCAGTGGCTGTTTGAAACGTAGTGATTGGTTTTTCCGCCTTATTATCCATTTTTGGTGGCTTCATAATTATGTACCTCCTTGAAATGTGTATGTTCTGACTTGTGTAAATAAAGTGATCATTGTCCTATCCTCACAGAATTTCTTTCACAGAATTTCCCCATTGTTCACTGGAAATAAAGAAGTTTTGAAAGGAAATTGCTGAGAACTCAATAAATCAGAGTAGCCAAAGTAGGTACCTACTTCGAAATAAAAAAAAAAAGATCCAAAACAGGATAATAGTATCCCCCTCAAACCAGACCTGCCTCACTGACTCCCAGGCCTCAACCTAAAGCTGGATGGCAAGTTTTGTAATATTTCATACTAATCCATACAGATCTGAACTTTGCAAAGTTTTACATTAGGTAGCTCTACACCTGACTTTGTTCACTATTTCAACAAACTTACTTTGTACGGCGATGTCATTGGTAAATGTTTCCCAAAGTTTTCCGAATGGAAAATGTTTGTTATCAGTGCGGAGGATCGGGCGCCATTTGGACCTTGGGAAAGTTTAGTCAAATCTACATCTTTAGCTCCAGCAACCAGTCGAAAGTAACTTTTATCAGGGCGACCCTCTGAAAAGAATTCCATCTCTGTGGTTTTCTAGAGGTACCCTAACTTTTTAAGGGGTATCTTGTTAATGTTTAAAAAAAAACGGTTTTTCTTTGGAAAACTAATGCAATCTTTTGAGATGGTCATGGTATTCCCGAAATACTTGAGCCTTGCCCATGAAAGTTTGAGTTACGGTAGGTAGGTATTTTCATAATAAAGAGTTTTTCAAATCCAAAAATTGTCTAATATAGGTTAGGTATTTCTTGCTATATCATCCTAGCTCTCATACCTACCTACTGTTTTACACAAAAGATAGATTTTTTTATTTCCATGTCCAGCCGTGAGATAGGTTTGTTGGGACATGGTAAATACCTATACCTAGGTACTTTTATTATACATACCTACTCGTACACAGGTTTGGTGGTAGGTACATGGTACATAGGTTTCATTTCAGACGAGCTAATGTCCACATCTTCAATCTTCTTCAAATCAAAACGTCAACATCATGTTCAAAGGAAACCAACGCTATCTTCTCATATCATTCCATATGACATACGTCCATAACCTTACCCATCGGGTTCCCAAAGTTTTCCGAATGGAAAATGTTTGTTATCAGTGCGGAGGATCGGGCGCCATTTGGACCTTGGGAAAGTTTAGTCAAATCTATGGCACGGAGGGATTTGGACCATGTGTGTCTTTCTGACTGGTGAGTTTGAGATAAAAGTAGGGGCCGATAGCCCCTAGGAGCAGCTATAGGAAGCCCTTCAGTGTCGTATCCACCATATTCCTAGTCCCCATGCACGGCGGGATTTGGACCATGTGTGTCTTTCTGACTGGTGAGTTTGAGAAAAAAAAAAATAGGGGCTATTAGCAAATTTCCTTCAAGTATACTAAAGTTGTACTTTGAACTCACAGAATTACATCATTCAAATCACTGGAACTTTATCGCAAAGTTCAAGTTCAATTACAAGAACGTTAATGTATTATAGCAGAGTGTTTCAATTTAAATTTAGTTTGTGTCGACACCCATATCCTGTTTTTAACCAACACATATCCTGCTTTTAACCAACACATGTTTGTATCCTATCGAATTCTTGTACAGTTGTATACGTACTCATCACCATAACCAGCCAAACGGGATATTAATAACAGAGCCCGTGGCATATACTATTCTCTCCCTCCCTTTTCCTTCCTATTTCTCTTCCTATCTCTCCCCCCACCATTTTCCTCTCTCGTTGAGTTCTCTTGCCCCTTCAATCCTTACGTTCCGTCCTTCTCCCTTTCTTCTTCATTACTTTCTATTTCTCTCCCTCCCAATTCTCTCCTATCTTTTCCCCTGCCATTCTTCTCTCTCGTTAACTTCCTGCTCTCGCTTCCCTCTTTCTTCTCCCACTTCTCTCTTCTTCCACCTCCCAAGCTCCCATATTTCCAATCGCTTTCCTTCCCATCCCCTCCCTCTCTTTCACTATTTCCTCCTCTTCCCTCTCCTCTCTTCAACTCCTTTCTTTCCCACCTCTTTCTCTCTCTTTCAATATTTCCTCTTCCTCCTCCTTCTTCTCGCATTCCGTTTTGAAATTTCGTCCTCCTCCCTCTCTCTACAGTACAATATTGAGGTCACACGGTGAAAAGCCATCACTTCCTGGTACGATATGGTATGAATAATATGACACAACTTCCGTGCCAGAGAGGTCCCGGGTTCGATTCCCGCGGGGGTCGAAGTTTTTTTTTCGATTCTCTGCTTGGAATTTGGGGTGAACTCAGTACTTGGAGGTCAAGGTGCCTCGTGAGGACAATTGAGTAGAGAACTTGATCGAGTAGCGACCAGTGGCGGCATTACCAGCGTAAAGACTAACAAGGTTAGCACACCAGAAGTCCCAGGTAAGACTGCCGACAAAGTTTTCCGGGGTGGACTCTCCCTCTTTCTCTCTCTCTTTCGTTCCTCGCCTATCTCTCTCTCTCTCTCTGTCTTTCGTTCCTCGCCTATCTCTCTCTCTCTGTCTTTCGTTCCTCGCCTATCTCTCTCTCTCTCTTTCGTTCCTCGCCTATCTCTCTCTCTCTTTCGTTCCTCGCCTATCTATCTCTCTCTCTCTCTTTCGTTCCTCGCTTATCTCTCTCTCTTTCGTTCCTCGCCTATCTCTCTCGGTATACTTACAAATAATGTATACTTTTATACTTTTTGTTATACTTTGTAATATACGTACGGGTTATACTTTTCCCCTAAGGTTAGAAACTATTCGAAGGTTATAGTGCTTCAAGTCATATGCATGCAATAATACCTAGGTACACGAAATGAACATCATTATATGTATACATAAGAGACGGAGGGGGAAGAGAGGGAGGAAAGAATAGGAGGAAAGAGACGGAGAGGAGAGGGAAGAAGGAAGAGAGAAGAGAAGAAGGGGAGGAAAATGGAAGGAATAGAAGGGAGGATATATTGGAAGAGAAGGATAGTGACGAAGGCGAAAGAGGGAGTAGGAGAGATGTAGAGGAGGAGGAGTAGAAGAAGAAGAAGAAGAAGAAGAAGAAGAAGAAGAAGAAGAAGAAGAAGAAAGAAAGGATAGACCAGGCTCTCTCTCTCTCTCTCTCTCTCTCTCTCTCTCTCTCTCTCTCTCTCTCTCTCTCTCTCCCTCTATCTCTCTCTTCCTGCTCCCTCTTTTTTCTTCTCTCTTTCTACCTATCCCTCCCCCCCCTCTCTCTCACACCGTTCTTTATTGGTCAAATAACCTTCATAAACTACTCTCCAATCCTTGGATTCCCTGCTAGGTACAACATCTATACGAATGAGGAGAAAGGAAATAAAAACAAAAAACAAAAAAAAAATCCATACCTCAGCTGGGATTGAACCCACACCCTCCTGATTATTCGGCGAGCGTCTTGACCACTACACCACCGAGGTAGATAGGAATGAGCAAAATAAGCCCCCCCCCTGATTATTCGGCGGGCGTCTTGACCACTACCCCCCCGAAGTGGAGAAGGAAAAGGAAAAAAAAAAAAAAAAAAAAAAAAAAAACATCAGGAGGTAATATTTTGCCTCGTGTAGCGTGTACGTTTGGTACCGATGAAAAGGCAAGAATTGTGGTTAAACGGGCTAAGAGTACGAGAATAAAATAGTACGGGAAACTCGTACATAATTCTGGGCGCTGGTATTGTTTTAGCTTTGAATAAGTAAAACACCGCAGAGATAGAGGGAGAAACAGCGGACGTATCTTTACAGTATTTACAAATGAGAGAGATCTTTCTTAGCAACTGAACTCTTCTCTCTTCAATGCACGAAGAAACTGAAAAAAAAAAAAAAAAAAAAACCAATTGGGTTACATTAACAAACGAAAGAAGTACCTAAGCTTCAAGTTTCGACAATTTTTCCACCCTCAGCATATTTGTGTCAGTCTGCGGCCCGCATCGAACAATTCAAGATCCAATGCGGCCCGCGGTCACCTTGAGTTTGTGCACCCCTGCTTTAAAGTCTTCGTAGCGGCCCTTTCTGACTTCTAGGTCGGCTAGGTCCAGGTCCACTAATAAATCTGCTACCCATTTCTTCATCATTTCAGAGGAACAAATCAATCTACTAGAGAACGTTGGATTCCTGCGGACACGATGTACCAACTATTTGTATCCAGAGTTTGATTTGGTGAGGGAGGACGATGTTAAAGCCGATTGGCAACACCGTAAGTTCCGTCATACCGTTATAGTAACCAACTAACCACGCAGAAGGTCCCGGGTTCGACGCCCACCTTATACAAAAAAATTTCCACCCATGCGAAATTTCTGAACCAGTTTTGGATCTAACTGTATTTCTATTGGATTTTTTTATTTATTTATTTATTTATTTGAACATTCATACAAACGTACATAACTTTAAAGAAAACGTTGTTTAATTGAGGTTTTCCTAGTGCTCTTGTGTTGACCCAGGAAATGTTTTAGATTTACATATTTTTATTATTTCTTCGCCCATCTAATAAGGAGCACACTACTTTCCTTCCTTTAGGATAAGGAAAGTAAA
>NW_007377533.1:64412-87713 GCF_000475195.1 Diaphorina citri | reverse complement strand
CATCCCCCGCCACCCGCGACGGAGTAGCAGGGGGCGGGGGGCCCCGTCTCTCCTCCGTCCTAGGGGCCGGGGGCGGGACCCCTAATGGCGCGTGCCGGGGCTCCCTACACCCGACCATAGTGGTGCTCCTGTGCACCTTGCTGTGTACTAGCTGCGCCACGGGGATGTTGTGCGCCGCGATAATTACGGACCATTGGGAGTATGTACACTGGAATCGAACCCAGCTCGAGGATATTGCTGGCGCGAGACAACAGGTGGCTTCCGCCAAGGTAAGTGTACGAAAAAAAAATCGCAGGTATATGGACAGGATAGGAGAAAGCCAGCTGTTCCGAGATCGAACCCTGTGTCTTTAGGATGAAGGTCGCCAGGAGCGGAGCCTTATCCTACGCAGATAAGGTTCGTTCTCGGAACGTCTATAGTTTTCATTTCTTCTATCCTATCCTATCCTCCTCTTCCATTTTATTATTATTATTTATTTATTTATTGCGAGTTTTTTGCACAATAAGACCTCCATTTTTACAGTTCCCTCTCTCGTACTCGGTCTCAATCAGAACTCTTCAAAAAAGATACCAACCAGCCTATAGTTAAGCTAAGAGAGTGGCGCCCGGATCTTCTCTAATTCGCGGGTTCTATTCCCCGGGCGGGGACAAATTTATCCCAAACAAGATACCACCCAGCCTATAGTTAAGCTAAGAGAGTGGCGCCCGGATCTTCTCTAATTCGCGGGTTCTATTCCCCGGGAGGGGACAGCTGTATCCCAAACAGATCCTATATCCTAAACGGATGAAGTTCCCTCTGAAAAATTCCCGTGTCCGGAAAAAATCAAATCAACCAGTGGCGTAGCGTGGTCTAAATTCAAGTGTAGGGCTTATGCACAGGTCTACCAAGTCCCATCACAGTACATGCCATTAATATTTATCGGCATTAGATTTAACTTTTGAGTTGTATGGCCGCCATACACGCCATACATACACGCTACGCCACTGCAGTCAACCATTAATAATTATTCCCTTTCTCGCCTCCCACCAGGGTCTTCAAATCTCGCTCGAATCCTACCTGGACGGCCTCGTCACCAAGGTTATCGTGCGAAACTTCAACAAGCCCCGCCCCCTGCCCCAGCACGAGGCCGAGTATAGCCACTGGTTGGCGCTCAATCTCTCTCTCTCTCTCTCTCTCTCTCTCTCTCTCTCTCTCTCTCTTTCTACCTATCCCTCCCCCCCCTCTCTCACACCGTTCTTTATTGGTCAAATAACCTCGATAAACTACTCTTCAATCCTTGGATTCCCTGCTAGGTTGGAATATAAATGAACTAACTATCCAAATATACAATTCACTTCTCTTGGGGCACAAGGAACTGTTAAGACTGCGGGACTAGACTCTAGAGGGACTTTTCAGTCCTCTGTCTTGAATACCAGTCGACCGTCTTGTCCACTACAACATCGACATGGATATTAGGAATGAGCAGAATGGAAATAAAAGTACCGATGAAAAGGCAAGAATTGTGGTTAAACTACACGGTCTAAGAGTAAGGGAGTAAAATAGTACGGGAAACTCATACATAATTCTGGACGCTGGTATTGTTTTAGCTTTGAATAAGTAAAACACCGCAGAGAGAGGAGAGGAAATGAGAGTATCTTTACAGTATTTACAAATGAGAGAGATCTTTCTTGGTAACGCTTTCCTTTTCAATGTAGGGCCGTATTTTTTCTCTTGTAACAGACTTCAAAAATTTGGAGTATCCTAGCTTTCTTCTAGGACAGAGGTTCTCAAACTGGGGGGCGTGAAAAAAATGAGAATATACCCAAAGGGGGCGCCATGCAAAAAAGTTTGAGAACCACTGTTCTAGGAGAAAGCCAGTCCTTCCGAGAACGAGCCTTAACTATTTAGCATAAAGTTCACCTCGGGCGGGAAGTGAACCCGCGCCCTAGCGCTTGTAAGGCAGACGCGCTACTCTTCAAGATAACTACCTAGACCTTGAAAAAAAAAAACTCTCTTTCCATTTTTTTCCTCCATAATGATAGATACTTTTACAATTCACATAAACCTGCTGACTGTCTGCTGCTCGTCAGTTTGACACAAGTTTCATGCAAGCAGGTCAATTGCAGTGAGCTACAATAAAAATTCTGTCCAACAAAGTACAAAGGTAGTTACATAGATTGTGCAATATTACGATATACCCATATATGATATAAATGTAAGATAAGTAGGTAGGTAGTGATGTAAACTTATTTTTTTACCTTTTAAATAGGTACCTCTAGGTATTAATATGTATCTACATATTTAGGTATTTTCATTTATTTTTTATTTTTCCTTTTTCACAATAAAGTAGGTCCCACTACCTGGATAGGTCAATTGCAGTGAGCTACAATAAAAATTCTGTCCAACAAAGTACAAAGGTAGTTACATAGATTGTGCAATATTACGATATACCCATCTATGATATAAATGTAAGATAAGTAGGTAGTGATGTAAACTCATTTTTTTACTTTCTATTACTACAGTATAGCGGAGCTATACTACCTAGTAATGAAAGTATTGCAATCGGTCCAAATGTTTTTTTTTTTACCTTTTGAATAGGTACCTCTAGGTATTTATATGTACCTACATATTTAGGTATTTTCATTTATTTATTTATTTTTTCCTTTTTCACAATAAAGTAGGTCCCACTACCTCGATACGTTTGTACAAAATTATGCATTATACCCGTATAGGTATACTTACAAATAATGTATACTTTTATACTTTTTGTTATACTTTGTAATATACGTACGGGTTATACTTTTCCCCTAAGGTTAGAAGAAACTATTTGAAGGTTATCGTGCTTCAAGTCATATGCATGCAATAATACCTAGGTACACGAAATGAACATCATTATCAGTGGCGTAGCGTGTATGTATGGCGTGTATGGCGGCCATACAACTCAAAAGTTAAATCTAATGCCGATAAATATTAATGGCATGTACTGTGATGGGACTTGGTAGACCTGTGCATAAGCCCTACACGCCCTACACTTGAATTTAGACCACGCTACGCCACTGATCATTATATGTACAGAAGAGACGGAGGGGGAAGAGAGGGAGGACTTGAGAATAGGAGAAAAGAGACGGAGAGGAGAGGGAAGAAAGAAGAGAAGAAGGGGAGGAAAATAGAAGGAATAGAGAAGGGAGGATATATTGGAAGAGAAGGATAGCGACGAAGGCGAAAGAGGGAGTAGGAGAGATGTAGAGGAGGAGGAGGAGGAGGAGGAGGAGGAGTAGAAGAAGAAAGAAAGGATAGAGGATGAGGAGGAGAGAAGAGAAGGAGGTGAAGAGAGAGCGTAGGAGAGAGGGGGTTGAGGAGGAGTGGAAGTGAAAGAGTAGAGAATAGAGATGGAGAGGAAGATGATAGGGAAGAGGAAACTGATAAGGGAAAGAGTAGGTGAATGAAATTTTTATAAGTTACAAAAAAAAAAAAAAAAAAAAAAAAAAAAAAAAAAAAAAACTAGAACGTAAAAAATAAAATAAAAAAAAAAAAAAAAAAAAAAAAAAAAAAAAAAACTAGAACGTAAAAAGGAAGGAAGGGTAATTTAAACTGGAGCACTTCTCAAAACTGTCCACTAAATTCGTCAAAATGGGGGTCAAAAGAAGGCACAATATATAGTCACATAATGTAACAAAGACGAAATTCGAGGAGAAAAGGTTAGAAAATTCGGAATGGGGTTGCCAAGAAAGTAGGGTGAGCCATAAAAATTGTCTACTGAAGAAATAAAAAGCAAAAAATTCAACAAAATAATAAAACAAGAACAAAGTATCGAATAACAATAGACACATAAAATAGAAATAAAACAATGGTTTGTTTATATTTTTGTTTTTGTTTTGTTTGAAGGATTCTATTTTGAGTATTATCCGGGGATACTTTTATCCAATCCAATCTGATCCGAATCCACTTTCCATCCTATCCATATAGTGTGTATCAATTTTGAAAGAATAAGATAGATAGAGAGAAAATATCAATAAAATTGACTGATGAGCTGCCCAAAGTTTGGATAGATAGATAGTTAGATAAGTATATTTGTAATAAAAACTAATTTTTTGGTACAAACCAACCTCAGTGGTGTAGTGGTTAGCGCGGTGGACTTCGGATCTGGAGGTTGGTGGTTCGAGTCCAAGTCAAGCCATAAAATTTAGCGTAGTGCATTAAGCAGGGAACGACATTTGTGACAAGCATTTATGCTTAACACAATTAAAAGTCCTAATTTTTTGGTACAATGGTATTGAAAGAATAAGTAGGACGAGGGCCCTGTTCCAAGGACACTGCTCTCCCCACTCAACACGAAGTCGTTCGTGAAATATCCCCCGAAAATCCAAAATGGACTTCCAAAGCGCAAAAGAGCTTACTTAATTAACACCCCGTTCACACTTGTGAGTTTCATTCGATTTTTCCCCGAATGTCCTGTAGGCAATGTAATTTAAATGAGAGTGTTCTTCTCACTACACACGACACGATTTTATTTTTCAGAACGACACAAAATGTCCTTGTAAGCAATGTGATCTAAATGATAGTGTTCCTTCTACACAGTACACACGGCACGATTATCCCCCCCCTCGAACAAAAAATACGAACGGGGTCTAAGGCGAAGGCCGCGGAGCCCCCTTTCAATCGCCCACCCGGGGTGGTTGGCAGGACTCCTTAGTTCCCGAAGCTTGAACCACCCTGTAGTTTCCGTACAAAACGGGAAGATTGCTTTTACATTTCCGAGAGCTGGGTATAACAATTTGTATTCTACGACTACCTACTTAATGTGCACACTGCACACGGGGGAAGAAGTGAATTTTTTTTCCTTTCCATTTCCCTTTCATTAATAACAAAGTAGTGGGAATCTTGCAATCTTGTTTTATTTAGTACGCCTCTAATGAAAAACCAGTGCCGACCTTCCAAAAAAGGGAAGAGATGAGGTGTATTTCCTTCCGGGAAACTGACCACTACTCCAGTTTGATAGAGAAAAGTATAACGGCTATGGTCTTATCCTCGCGAACAGAAAAGGAAGACAGGATAGGAGAAAGCCAGCCGTTCCGAGAGCGAACCTTATCTGTTTTTAGGATAAAATCCGCCCCGGACACATATTTAGATTTTCATTTATTTTTTTTATTTTTCCTTTTTCACAATAAAGTAGGTCCCACTACTGACTACCTAGATACGTTTGTACAAAATTATGCATTATACCCATATATGTACCTAGGTACTTACGAATAATGTATACTTTTTGTTATACTTTGTAATATACGTACGGGCTATACTTTTCCCCTAAGGTTAGAGGAAACTATTTGAAGGTTATCGTGCTTCAAGTCATATGCATGCAATAATACCTGGGTACACGAAATCATTATTATATGTACATAACAGACGAAGAGGGGAGAGAGGGGAAGGGGAAGAAAGGATAGGAGAGAATGGGAGAGAGGGGATAAGAAAAAGAGAGAAGGATAAAGACGGAGGGTAAAAGAGGAGTAAGAGAGAGGGGAAGGAAAAGAAAGGGTAGGAGAGAATGGGAGAGAGGGGATAAGAAAAAGAGTTCCCTTTCATTAATAACAAAGTAGTGGGAATCTTGCAATCTTGTTTTATTTAGTACGCCTCTAATGAAAAACCAGTGCCGACCTTCCGAAAAAGGGAAGAGATGAGGTGTATTTTAATTCCGGGAAACTGATCACTACTCCATTTTAATTGAGGAAAGTGTAACGGCTAAGGTCTTAACCTCGCGAAGAGAAAAGGAAGACAGGATAGGAGAAAGCCAGCCATTCCGAGAGCGAACCTTATCTGCTTTTAGGATAAAATCCGCCCCGGGCGGGAATCCAACTCGAGACCTAGCCATTCAAGGCTGGGAGGAAAGAATTGAGGTTCTTAGGACTTGATTGTTGAATACACGAATTCTCTTATTAGAACTTGAGATTTTTTTCTTTTTCAAAAAGTACATATTGAAATGCATCACTTTCCATTTTTCTAGGAATGCAGAACCTGTCCATTTCCTGTGCCCTGGTGTGTCTGATAATCCTGGGCTCCTCGGCTCTGGTGGGAGCATTCGGTGTACTTAAACATCAGATCAGTGCCGTCCTAGTTACTGGCGTTATGTATTTACTAGCAGGTATGTAAAGTAAATGTATACTTAAACAATATCCTGTGCCCTGGTGTGTCTGATAATCCTGGGCTCCTCGGCTCTGGTAGGAGCATTCGGTGTACTTAAACATCAGATCAGTGCTGTCCTAGTTACTGGCGTTATGTATTTACTAGCAGGTATGTAAAGTAAATGCGCTTAACCTTTGAATTTCATAAAAGCATGGGACCTTCTGTCGGTATGCAATACGCATCCCAAGTTCGTAGAAGTTATTCAAGAGATTTGATAAGAGGGATGGCTTATGATCCCAAAAATCTAAAATTGAAGGACAGGATAGGAGAAAGCAGAACGAACCTTTTTACTTTCCTTATCCTATAGGAAGGAAAGTAATGTAATCGGGTCCAAATTTTCGATGGTCAGTTTTTAGTGCCAAAACACGTTTTGAGGTCCCTAGAGCCTAAATCCAAAGTTTCAGCCATTTTTCCGTGTCGTCAGTTTTTAGTGCCAAAACACGTTTTGAGGTCCCTAGAACCTAAATCCAAAGTTTCAGCCATTGGTCCGTGTGTGTGTCTGTCTGTTTGTCCGTCTGTAAACAAAATATTTCAAGAACGGTAAGAGCTAGAGACTTAAAATTTGGTATGAAGTCCACAAATGTGACGAGGATGCAACAAAAAAACTTTTGGTTAGGACAGGTGCTGCAGATGGCGGCATTTCGGTCGCTTTTTGGCGGCTTTCAGCTATACCAATTTTTCAAAATTTCCAGTCTACTTTTCCAAGATTTTCTACCCTATTCCCACTGCGCCGCAGCCGAATCTCTCTCTCTTTCTTTCCTCGCCTATCTCTCTCTCTCTCTCTCTCTCTCTCTTTCGTTCCTCGCCTATCTCTCTCTCTCTCTCTTTCGTTCCTCGCCTATCTCTCTTTCTCTCTCTCTCCACATGGCATCTTATCTCTTATCTCATTTTCTTATCCTCTGTCTGGTATCCTCCGTTTCTCCATAGATATTTATGGAGATCCCCCCCCCCTTCTCTTTCTCTCAATCTTTGTCTCCCTTTCATTATGCAGCTCGAAAGCGGATAATAGTGATAATGCTCAAACGGAAAAAAACAATTTTAATATAAATAAAAAAAAAGGTAAAAATAAAACAAAAACTATAGTGCAAGTTCACCTATATTCGGCACGGAAACAAAACTTATTTCTCCTTAACTTACCTTTAATTAAGCATAAGCATTCAATGCTGATTTCGTGCAAGATATTAAATGCTTTCTGTGTGTGTGTGCACGGGTGCACCTATTTTTAACTTGGGAAAAAAGTTGAAAAAAAAAAAGAAGAAGAAGAAGAGAAGAAGAAGACGAAGAAGAAGACGAAGAAAAAGAAGAAGACGAAGAAAAAGAAGAAGAAGAAGAAAAAGAAGAAGAAGAAGGAGGAAAAGAAGAAGAAAAAGAAGAAGAAGGGGGAAAATATGTGTAAAAGAAAAAAAAGGGGAGGAAGGAAGGGTAATTTAAACTGGAGCACTTCTCAAAACTGCCCACTAAATTTGTCAAAATGGGGGTCAAAAGAAGGCACAATATAGCCACATAATGTAACAAAGACGAAATTCGAGCAGAAAAGGTTAGAAAATTCGGAATGGGGTTGCCAAGAAATTAGGTGAGCCATAAAAATTGTCTACTGAAGAAATAAAAAAGCAAAAAATTCAACAATGGATAGATAGTTAGAGTTAGACACATAAAATGGGAATAAAACAATGTTTTGTTTATATTTTGTTTTGTTTGAAGGATTCTATTTCGAGTATTATCCGGGGATACTTTTATCCAATCCAATCTGATCCGAATGTCCGAATCCACTTTCCATCCTATCCATATAGTGTGTATCAATTTTGAAAGAATAAGATAGATAGAGAGAAAATATCAATAAAATTTACTGATGAGCTGCCCAAAGTTTGGATAGATAGATAGATAGATAGATAGTTAGAGTTAGATAAGTATATTTGTAACTCCGGGCGGGAATCCAACTCGAGACATAGCGATTTAAGGCTGGGAGGAAAGAATTGAGGTTCTTAGGACTTGAAATCCGCTCCGGGCGGGAATCCAACTCGAGACATAGCGATTTAAGGCTGGGAGGAAAGAATTGAGGTTCTTAGGACTTGAAATCCGCTCCGGGCGGGAATCCAACTCGAGACATAGCGATTTAAGGCTGGGAGGAAAGAATTGAGGTTCTTAGGACTTGAAATCCGCTCCGGGCGGGAATCCAACTCGAGACATAGCGATTTAAGGCTGGGAGGAAAGAATTGAGGTTCTTAGGACTTGAAATCCGCTCCGGGCGGGAATCCAACTCGAGACATAGCGATTTAAGGCTGGGAGGAAAGAATTGAGGTTCTTAGGACTTGAAATCCGCTCCGGGCGGGAATCCAACTCGAGACATAGCGATTTAAGGCTGGGAGGAAAGAATTGAGGTTCTTAGGACTTGAAATCCGCTCCGGGCGGGAATCCAACTCGAGACATAGCGATTTAAGGCTGGGAGGAAAGAATTGAGGTTCTTAGGACTTGAAATCCGCTCCGGGCGGGAATCCAACTCGAGACATAGCGATTTAAGGCTGGGAGGAAAGAATTGAGGTTCTTAGGACTTGAAATCCGCTCCGGGCGGGAATCCAACTCGAGACATAGCGATTTAAGGCTGGGAGGAAAGAATTGAGGTTCTTAGGACTTGAAATCCGCTCCGGGCGGGAATCCAACTCGAGACATAGCGATTTAAGGCTGGGAGGAAAGAATTGAGGTTCTTAGGACTTGAAATCCGCTCCGGGCGGGAATCCAACTCGAGACATAGCGATTTAAGGCTGGGAGGAAAGAATTGAGGTTCTTAGGACTTGAAATCCGCTCCGGGCGGGAATCCAACTCGAGACATAGCGATTTAAGGCTGGGAGGAAAGAATTGAGGTTCTTAGGACTTGAAATCCGCTCCGGGCGGGAATCCAACTCGAGACATAGCGATTTAAGGCTGGGAGGAAAGAATTGAGGTTCTTAGGACTTGAAATCCGCTCCGGGCGGGAATCCAACTCGAGACATAGCGATTTAAGGCTGGGAGGAAAGAATTGAGGTTCTTAGGACTTGATTGTTGAATACACGAATTCTCTTATTAGATCTTGAGATTTTTTTTTCTTTTTCAAAAAGTACATATTGAAATGCATAACTTTCCATTTTTCTAGGAATGCAGAACCTGTCCATTTCCTGTGCCCTGGTGTGTCTGATAATCCTGGGCTCCTCGGCTCTGGTAGGAGCATTCGGTGTACTTAAACATCAGATCAGTGCTGTCCTAGTTACTGGCGTTATGTATTTACTAGCAGGTATGTAAAGTAAATGCGCTTAACCTTTGAATTTCATAAAAGCATGGGACCTTCTGTCGGTATGCAATACGCATCCCAAGTTCGTAGAAGTTATTCAAGAGATTTGATAAGAGGGATGGCTTATGATCCCAAAAATCTAAAATTGAAGGACAGGATAGGAGAAAGCAGAACGAACCTTTTTACTTTCCTTATCCTATAGGAAGGAAAGTAATGTAATCGGGTCCAAATTTTCGATGGTCAGTTTTTAGTGCCAAAACACGTTTTGAGGTCCCTAGAACCTAAATCCAAAGTTTCAGCCATTGGTCCGTGTGTGTGTCTGTCTGTTTGTCTGTCTGTAAACAAAATATTTCGAGAACGGTAAGAGCTAGAGACTTAAAATTTGGTATGAAGTCCACAAATGTGACGAGGATGCAACAAAAAACTTTTGGTTAGGATAGGTGCTGCAGATGGCGGCATTTCGGTCGCTTTTTGGCGGCTCTCAGCTATACTGACTAAACGGTTAGAGATATTGTAAAAGTTACAATAGAACACCCAAATAAGCATCTTTCAATAGGATAAGGAAAGTCGTGTGATGGTCAGACCAGATTTTTTTAAAGAATACAAATTAATGAAATTTAGTTCTTCTAAGAAGACAAGTCAGTAAAAAGTGCTTTTCCAAGACTTCTAAAAAAATCATTGTGCACTATTTTTCTTTCAATAGGATAAGGAAAGTCGTGTGATGGTCAGACCAGATTTTTTTAAAGAATACAAATTAATGAAATTTAGTTCTTCTAAGAATACAAGTCAATAAAAAGTGCTTTTCCAAGACTTCTAAAAAAATCATTGTGCACTATTTCCATTTTCCAGCATTCTTCGCTCTGTTCACGCTCACCATCATTCATTTCAAACGAGCCCAGACCAGACACAAACCCATCAATTTCGCCAATTGTATTGGACGCTCTGTAGATGGCGATGAGGTTCTGCTGGTAGACGGAGTCATTCAGGGAATGGTAAGTCGGCCAATACCTACCGTGGGTGGTTAAAAAGGTGGAGGAAAAGACTTTCGAAAGTCAGTCGAAAAGGTGGAAATAAAATCAAAAACGCCAGCCTACTTAGCTTGATTGGTAGCACGTCTGCCTTGTAACCGCTAGGTCGTGGGTTCGATTCCCGCCCGGGGCGGATTTTATCCTAAATATAGATACCTAAGGTTCGTTCTCGAAATGCCTGGCCTTTTGCTATCCTGTCTCCCTTCTCTCTTTGCTTTCGGACCTACCTACCGTGGGTGGTTAAAAAGGTGGAGGAAAAGACTTTCGAAAGTCAGTCGAAAAGGTGGAAATAAAATCAAAAACGCCAGCCTAATACTTAGCTTGGTTGGTAGCACGTCTGCCTTGTAACCGCTAGGCCGTGGGTTCGATTCCCGCCCGGGGCGGATTTTATCCTAAATAGATACCTAAGGTTTGTTCTCGAAATGGCTGGCCTTTTTCTATCCTGTCTCCCTTCTCTGCTTTCGGACCGATAAGTCCTAGGCAGTTATATCCCCTCCATCAACCCTCTTGAAAATAATAAAAAATTAAATAGATCACTCAAGATAAGCAACGTCGGGCATGGCAATCGGGTGGTGCTGGCTTTTTCCAGCTCCACTCGGACTCGATAAGGTGAACGCTATATACGGTTGCAAAAACGCTCAATTCTCAACAATATTCTTCCAGAACTCAGCCGCCTCCTACGAGTTCTCCCCCCTTTGGATTGACTTCTACAAAGCCCGTCTGTTCACCGTCGGCTGGAGCTTAGACCTGGGCTGGGGTGGCGTCACCCTGTGCGTCCTAACATCTATCTTCTGGATTTTGCTGTCCAAAATGATGCGCTACAACCCCATCACGTCCGTAGTTCACTCGCACCACCACCACCACCACCACCAGGGCGCGGGGCAGTCTTGAAGTTTGGCGCGAGTGAGCAGGGGGGGAGAGGGGTGTAGCCCGCGTCACTACTATAAGCCACTGTACAAGGACGTATGATTGGTCCCCAAGATGGTTAGCCCTCATGGAGGTTATTAATTATTTGGGTATTAAAATGGGTGCTATAAATGGACTGTTTAACAAGAAAAAGCAAAGTTTTAAATTTAGTTCCAAGTATTCCATTACAATTATTGCTTGGGCAAGTAGCCCAGTTTTAATGCATTGCTTTCTAGATTAAAGTTTTTTCTCAATTTTATAGTTTTCAATTAATGAGCTTTCTGGCAGCTTGCATGGATTTAGATAAGGGGGAACAGTTGAACTCAGTAACAACTATTCACAGTAATATATTTTCTCTGTGTTTATGTGTCACAGTCTTGTAAATGTTGTAGCAACAACTGGATTTAATAGGATAAAATCCGCTCCGGGCGGGAATCCAACTCGAGACATAGCGATTTAAGGCTGGGAGGAAAGAATTGAGGTTCTTAGGACTTGAAATCCGCTCCGGGCGGGAATCCAACTCGAGACATAGCGATTTAAGGCTGGGAGGAAAGAATTGAGGTTCTTAGGACTTGATTGTTGAATACACGAATTCTCTTATTAGATCTTGAGATTTTTTTTTCTTTTTCAAAAAGTACATATTGAAATGCATACTTCTAGTTTAGTGAGTTTAGGAATATTCCAATGATAAAGTAGAACAAGTTTGATGCTATTAACTGCTATAGAACTTGAGATGTGCTATGTCAGACACAGGGTTAAAGCCGTTTAAGTAAGTACATAGGTGTATCTACCCAATCTGTAAGCTCATCAACGTAATACTTCTAGTTTAGTGAGTTTAGGAATATTCCAATGATAAAGTAGAACAAGTTTGATGCTATTAACTGCTATAGAACTTGAGATGTGCTAAGTCAGACACAGGGTTAAAGCCGTTTAAGTAAGTACATAGGTGTATCTACCCAATTTGTAAGCTCATCAACGTAATGCAGAATTTTCAACTGACATTCAATTTGTGATTCTTTCAATAGCTACAATTTTCTGAATTTTCTAAATGCTTTTTTAAATAAGAATTAATTTTTTATAATAAAATAAATCAAACAGAGAAAGACAAAATTTTCTACCTGGTTTTCTTATTTTTTCCCCAGAATTTTCAACTGACATTCAATTTGTGATTCTTTCAATAGCTACAATTTTCTGAATTTTCTAAATGCTTTTTTAAATAAGAATTAAATTTTTATAATAAAATAAATCAAACAGAGAAAGACAAAATTTTCTACCTTGTTTTCTTATTTTTTCCTCCTCATTCCAAAAAATCTACCTGGTTTTCTTATTTTTTCCCCCTCATTCCAAAAAATAAACAAAGTCCAAGGGTGACTACAATGGGGTCTACTTGAGAATGCACATCAAATTGAGGGGGGAGGGGGCTGTTAGAACAAATGGAGAGAGTTTCAAGTTGTAACTCAACGATTTTACATTTAGTTTGTCTCGTTGTTCCATAGAAACTCTTGAATGGGTTGCTTTTTTAAATAATAATTAAATTTTTATAATAAAATAAATCAAACACAGAAAGACAGAAATTTCTACCTGGTTTTCTTATTTTTTCCCCCCTCATTCCAAAAAACAAATAAAGTCTAAGGGAAGGGTGACTACAATGGGGTCTACTTTGAGCTAAAAATCAAGTAATTAAATAGCTCGTTAAACGTAACAAACAAACAATGGGGTCTACTTGAGAATGCACATCAAATTGAGGGGGGAGGGGGCTGTTAGAACAAAATAGAGTTTCAAGTTGTAACTCAACAATTTTACATTTAGTTTGTCTCGTTGTTCCATAGAAACTCTTGAATGGGATGTTTAAGTTGGTGAAATTGGACAAATATATTATACACAGGTCTGATCAGGGCTAGGGGGGTTGATTGAGGCCAAGGGGGCCTGATTAGGACACTTTTTCTGAGTTCTACAGTTACAACTGAACAACTATTTGAATACAACCAGCCCTACCCTTTCTATTGAAATTTGTGAGCTTAGAATGTCATCAAAGAGGTGGGCATACAAAACCATCAACCATCACAGAAAAAATACTCGGCTCAATCTCTAGATTTTCTGCGAGGGTTGATACTATGGTTGGAGCTATGCTCAAGGTTCCATTGAGGATGCTTCTATTCATTAGCATGGTTTGTTTATTTTCTCTTGGGTCGGTAATAAGCTATGGTTGATGGCCAGTTTTCTATTGTGGCCACCTACTGAAACTCATTCAATAGGTATTCAAGTTGTTTAAATTTTATCACATTGTTAACCAAATTCAAATCAACTGGAATCCATGTAAAGTTGGTTTCAGTTGGTTTCAGTAAAGGTTTCAGTTGACCATAGTCACCAGGGTGTCTACCAAAATGGAAAAATAAATTTCCCGGTTTTCCAGCCCAATTTTTCAAAATTTCCAGTCTACTTTTCCAAGATTTTCCACCCTATTCCCACTGCGCCGCAGCCGATTTTTTTTTCCTAAGATAAAATAAAAAAAAAAAAAAAAAAAAAAAAAAAAAAAACACATGTTTCCAGTAAAAGATGGTAGTGCGTTTGGGTGGTCCACTAAATAATAGGGTTTTAACATTACCTATATTTGAACTTTAATTAATTGTATCATCAATCAGAATGTACCTATTAAGTGTAAATTTTAACAACAGTGTCTAAACCAGGTCCATCAAACTCTCCCCCCTCATATTTTTAAAAACTATCCCAAAGCCTTTTGTTTACCACAGCAGTTACTACTGAAATCGTTTCTAGTTCCTACAAATTTTGTATTTTTTATATTCCTATGTATTTTTTCTCATTGATGTAAGTACCTACTTACTTAGATTCCTCTTCTCATAAATGTTCTTAGGTTGTTTTATGATTTTCCTAGGCTGCTAGCTAGCTAGTAGGTACAGGGTGACCCAGAGTTACCTGACGGTTTTGATTTGCCCATAACTTTCTTATAACTTGTCGTAGATTGTTGAAATGAACATCACTGAGTTCAGAACAAAATAAGGTTTTGTTACAATGTAGTCGTGGACCCCGCAACTTCGAGCTTTCGCTGTGGATGCATTTCTTAAAAGTGGTGAATTTGTGATCAATGCTCAGATGAAGTTTTGCACCCATTTTGATTTTCCACCCTCCTCATCCGATCTTAGCTAGTGCGACTTTTTTTTCATGGAAATATGTTAAAAACAAGGTGTATATTTATTAGACAAGGACTCTGGATGAGTTAACGGGTGCTTTTTATCGAGAAATTGGTGCTATAACCAACCCAAAATGTTAGATACAGTATATCGAATTTTTAACCAGATTGATCCCTAATGTGCCGCATTCATTTTAGTTTAGGACTATTGCACACCTGATCACCATCATAAACAAAATGCCCAAAAAAAGGGAGGAAAATAAAAAGTAGCTTTCATACCTATGACTTAAAACACATTTGATTTGGGTTTTAAAAAGGTTATGCATATTGCTTACATACAGACGTAAAAATGACTAAATTTATGAAGGAGGGTACAAAGATAAAATCTAATTTTATTAATGCTAAGAAGAACTGTAAAAGGCTAATAGATAGATAGGTAGATAATAATTATTAAACTTGAAAAAAATTCACAATAAGTATTACGGTTATTTTGTTACACAATATTAACTTGCTAGGAAGGAAAAAGTTGAAATTGCCTTGATAGGTAAAATTAAAACAAGATTATAATATTTTATCTTGAAAATTGAACGTGTAGCATCATTTTAAAAACCGTCAGGTAACTCTGGGTCACCCTGTATAATTGAAAATGCTCAAATATTCTTGAAAAATTATTGAAAACTGGACAAGATAATCGAATAGTTAGTTCATGATTTATTTTGAATTATTTGCGTTGAAACTTAAGCCCATTCATATTTTTCTACAATAATTATTTTGCATGATAGATAGGATATTGCTTCAGGGATCCGATATCAACCACGTGCAACGTTACTCAACTTTTCAGTGATCCATGTCCATGGAGACCTGGTGCATTCAAGATACCTACTCTATCGCCCAAAGGGTCGCGGTGGCTAACTTTTTAGAATGAAAACTTACTAGGTATGTATACCTATAGGTATATCGTCCCTATGGTAATATTTCCAATAGGGGTAACATATCTAAAAATCTGGTGTGAACATCACACGACTTTCCTTATCCTACTGAATGATGCTTATTTAGGTGTTCTCCTAACCTAACTTTTACAATATCTCTAACCGTATAGTCGGTATGGCTGAAAACCGCCAAAAAACGGTCAAAATACCGCCGACCGTATAGCACCTATCTCAACTAAACGTTTTGTGCTACATCCTTGTCACATTTGTGAACTACATACCAAATTTGAAGTCTCTAGCTCATACCATTCCCGAGATTTTGTTAAATTACACCGAAAACCGCCAAAAAGCGGTAAAATGCCAAATTTCAAGTCTCTAGCTCTTACCGTTCTCGAGATATTTTGTTTACAGACAGACAGACAGACACACAGACGGACAGACAGACAGACACACGGACCAATGGCTGAAACTTTGGATTTAGGCTCTAGGGACCTCAAAACGTGTTTTGGCACTAAAAACTGACCATCGAAAATTTGACCCGATTACATTACTTTCCTTCCTATAGGATAAGGAAAGTAAAAAGGACTCACAAAAAGGGGCGAATGTAAATTCCCCTGATTTCATGTAAATTCCCCCGATTTCAAAAACTAAACTAATAGGTAATTAAACATGAAATGTCCAAATCATTGTTTATCACACATTTTCCTCTTTCTATCTTCAAGTATCGGGGGAATTTACATTTTTCCACGGACATGACTTCTGCATAATTACCGACATCACTGACTTCTGTATTCTTGCTCACAAAGGGTGTAACGTAACCTCATTATAACACTCAGAACTCACCTACTGTGATGACTGATGACTGATAGACCTCAAGGAAGTAGTTAAAAGGACAACTCCTTAATGATTTCTTGACATGCTGTTTAATGAAAGACACAAAATCTTTCCACTAGAAATTATTCCTGAACAAAATAAACCTAATAATAGGTGCACTTTAGGTATTTTTCACAGGAAAATCATGAAATTTCAAGAAAATTGGAGAAACGTAGTTATGCTTTTCGGCCTTTTTCCACTTTTTTGGAAATTTTATGCTCATTTGAAATTTCGCGGGGTTTAGTTTGTTTATCATGGAGGTTAGAGAATACTGGACAAGTTGTAAAATGCTGAAAAGTGAGGCCGTGGTTATGAACAGGGCCATCGTAGGACATCGTCGGACTTTTTGCGTGTAAAGTTGGCGGGAAATTTGAATTTTTGATTTTTTTTTCTGCAACTTGTACAATCTGAATTCATTTTTTACTTTTTATCTTTAGTTTGCACGTTTATATTATACTTTTCATTTAAATTAGATATTACAAACAAGCGAATTACAAAGCAAACAAAAATAAATATAAAATGAATTTTAAAAATTGCCGCCGGGACAGCTATCTCACGTCGTCCGAGCTCATCTCAGCCCTGTTCATAAACACACCCTCATGAAGGCTCTGTGTTAAGTTACCACATCATTTTCCACTTGCCAAGAATATCTCAGAATGGCCTATCTCAGCCCTGTTCATAACCACGGCCTTAGGCTATGTTTATGTACAGGGCTGAGATAGGCCATCGTCGGCCTTTTTGTGTGTAAAGTTGGCGGGAAATTCAAATTTTTGATTTTTTTCCGCAACTTGTACAATCTGAATTCATTTTTTTACTTTTTATCTTTGTTTTGTTTTTTTTTCCGCAACTTGTACAATCTGAATTCATTTTTTACTTTTTATCTTTAGTTTGCACGTTTATATTATACTTTTCATTTATATTAGCTATTAAAAACAAGCAAATTACAAAGCAAACAAAAATAAATATAAAATGAATTTTAAAAATTGCCGCCGGGACAGCTATCTCACGTCATCCGAGCTCATCCTAGCCCGTTACATAAACACACTGTGAGGATGCTTCTATTCATTAGCATGGTTTGTTTATTTTCTCTTGGGTCGGTAATAGGCTATGGTTGATGGCCAGTTTTCTATTGTGGCCACCTACTTAAACTCATTCAATAGGTATTCAAGTTGTTTAAATTTTATCACAATGTCAACCAAATTCAAATCAACTGGAATCCATGTAAAGAAGGTAAGACATGTTTTGGGTTTCAGTTGACCATAGTCACATGTGGACAATGCTAGGAATTACATTTTGTAAGTACAGTTGTATCTACTGATCCTGTTGTGTGTTCATATTCATAAGACCACTATTAAACCAAAAAGAAACAGAGTGAATGTCCAAAATCACTCAAGTATAATGTATAAATTTGGGTTTCGGCCGGTGTGCTTGTTTCCTGTGTTGAATATCGGAGCCTGGAATGTGGACATTACGGTGGTATTAGACCATTTGTTAAGGAGTACGGTAGCGCTCCGCCCCGCCAAGTCAAAATTTTTTGACAGTTAAGAAATTACAAATTGCTTAGAATGGGCCAGCCTTAATTGTTAGCTTGGAAGGGGCGTGTCTGCCTTTTAAACGACAGTTCACGGATTCGATTCCCGTTCGGAGCGAATTTTATCCTAAATAATTATGTGTAGATTAGGTTCCTTCTCCGAATGGCTGGCTTTCTCCTACCGTGTCTTCGATTTCGGACGATATCAAACTTCTTCAAAATTTTGATCCTCAAAGTGTTAATTGAAAATTCGAGGCTGATACACACCGCGAACTCACAAAATAAAAGGCTAACAAAAAATTTTGCCCTGCCGTGAATCGAACCCCGGATCTCTAGTGTGCAAGTCTAGTGTGATACCCGCGCTCGTCCTCGAAGCTCGGAGGTTGCCATTATTCATTATTGTAGAACCCAGCTTTCATAGAAGCTATAGAAGCGTAACCCATCCTTCAGGGCTGTTTGTCCCTACAGCCCTAAGCCTCGGATTGGGCTTTTTTTGTGTATGATTTTTTCAACTTACTTTTCCGCCTAACATTCCTGTATCGACCACCGCCCTCTTCCAGCTCCTTAAGCAAGTATCTTCCCTCTTATAAAAGGATTTTTGTAATGTCCCATTGACGCGCCTTATGCACAACTACCAAATTTCAGCGCCGCAGGCGAAATTTTTGAGAGATTATATGTTGCCCCTTCATGGTTGCATACTTTTTTAATTGAAATCTTTCTTTGTCTTTTTTTAGGCTTTGAAAAATTCCCTGACTTTTTTCGATTTTTGGCACTTTTTCGTGAAATTCCCTGACTTTTCCAGTCTCCATGAAATTCCCTGACTTTTCCCGGTTTTCCAGTCTGGTAGACACCCTGAGTCACATGTGGATAATGCTAGGAATTGGAATTACATTGTAAGTACAGTTGTATCTACTAATCCTGTTGAGTGTTCATATTCATAAGACCACTATTAAACCAAAAAGAAACAGAGTGAATGTCCAAAATCACTCAAGTATAAATTAATGTCTCCTCAAATAAGAGCTCAATACTAACCTACCTCAACTTTAAAGTATCATTGAGTTTAGAACAAATGGAGACAATAAATTAAGTTTGTGAGCTATTTCACTGTAATACCAGGTAGAAGGAGAGGTTATTAACATAGGAATGTGAACATGCATATTAAAATCTGACACCTGAGGACCCCAGACAAGTATGCCGGCTAGAATCTCTTCCAGACAAAGAACTTCGAGACTACAGAATCATCTTACCTGTCTGGTGAGTTTTCTGGATGGAAAATTATAAGAGCTCAATACTAACCTACCTCAACTTTAAAGTATCATTGAGTTTAGAACAAATGGAGACAATAAATGAAGTTTGTGAGCTATTTCTCTGTAATACCAGGTAGAAGGATCGAGAGGTTATTAACATAGGAATGTGAACATGCATATTAAAATCTGACACCTGAGGACCCCAGACAAGTATGCCGGCTAGAATCTCTTCCAGACAAAGAACTTCGAGACTACAGAATCATCTTACCTGTCTGATGAGTTTTCTGGATGGAAAATTAGCAAACACCGGTTGCAGACTGGGCTAACACGGACTGGGGATGTCAAATACACGCAAATTCGACCACAAACCGAACAAAATACACACAATTCGACTTATTCGACCGGAAAATCTACCAAAAAGCCCAAAGACGCAAGAACAAAAACCAAAAACTCAAAATTCTCAAAATGAAAACGAATGAAAATGAAAATGAACGAACGAGAAACGAAATACGAAAACCGACGATCGAGAGGGAGAGGAAATTTTTCGATCAGCTGATCGTGATCGCGAAATATAACCTCAAAATTTTATTGAAATTTCCCGCCGCACAAGAAGATCCGTTTACACGATTTTCTCCCCGAAAAGTTTTGTTTACTTTTGTCAGTGCCGGTCTGTCTTTTTTCGATTTTTTTTTTCGTGTTCACTTCCCAGTTAGTTTTTTTTTTTTTTTTTTTTTTTTTTTTTTCGTGTTCACTCCCCAGTTAGCACCAAGCTTTGTTTTCGCCAGTCTAGTTTTAGCTTGGTTGGATGTTGGATGGTTGGTAGCGCGTCCGCCTCGTAAGCGACAGGCCGCGGGGTCGATTCCCGCCCTTGGCGGATTTTTATCCTGATGGAATAATGTTCGTTCTCGAAACGGCTAACTTTTTTCTATCCTGTCTTCCTTCTCTCCTCGATTTCGGGACGATAAGACCTCAGCAGTTACAATTAATTCCCTCTGTCAAACCTCTTAAAAAAGAAACACCTTTTTTCAGTTCTTAACTTTGAACTTAGTATCAGCTTAGGTATCACTTGCATTTACATATCTATAGGAATTCGCAATCAACGCGAGATAAGCGAGATTTAGTAGGTACCTACGTTTAAAAAAAACCTACACAATAATTTTCAATTTTTCATCGTTTTTCAGAGGTAAGTCGTGTTGTAGGTAAGTACCTACCTACCTAATCGTTTACCTAATCTAGGTTATCTACATAGGTAGGTACCTACCTGCCTACGAATAATGTGTAGGTACTCGCCTAATACCTACCTATTCCGTTTTCCTAGATACCTATATAGGTAGATATTAAAGGAGGAAAATAAAAAGTAGCTTTCATACCTATGACTTAAAACACATTTGATTTGGGTTTTAAAAAGGTTAGGTAGGTATATTGCTTACATACACGTAAAAATGACTAAATTTATGAGGGTACAAAGATAAAATCTAATTTAATTAATGCTAAGAAGAACTGTAAAGAGCTAATAGATAGATAGATAATATAATTATTAAACAAAAAATTCACAATTCCTCTACTTATTACGGTTATTTTGTTACACAATATTAACTTGCTAGGACGGAAAAAGTTGAAATTGCCTTGGTAGGTAAAACTAAAACAAGATTATAAAAATAATTATTTTGCATGATAGATAGGATATTGCTTCAGGGATCCGATATCAACCACGTGCAACGTTACTCAACTTTTCAGTGATCCATGGAGACCTGGTGCATTCAAGATACCTACTCTATCGCCCAAAGGGTCGCGGTGCCTAACTTTTTAGAATGAAAACTTAATAGGTATGTATACCTATTACCTATAGGTATATCGTCCCTATGGTAATATTTCCAATAGGGGTAACATATCTAAAAATCTGATGTGAACATCACACGACTTTCCTTATCCTACTGAATGATGCTTATTTGGGTGTTCTCCTAACCTAACTTTTACAATATCTCTAACCGTATAGTCGGTAGGATAGCTGAAAACCGCCAAAAAGCGGTCAAAATACCGCCGACCGTAGCACCTATCTCAACTAAACGTTTTGTGTTACATCCTTGTCACATTTGTGAACTACATACCAAATTTCAAGTCTCTAGCTCTTACCGTTCTCGAAATATTTTGTTTACAGACAGACAGAAGGACAGACAGACAGACAGACAACAAAATTTCAAGTCTCTAGCTCTTACTGTTCTCGAGATATTTTGTTTACAGACAGACAGAAGGACAGACAGACACACACACGGAAACATACCAAATTTCAAGTCTCTAGCTCTTACCGTTCTCGAGATATTTTGTTTACAGACAGACACACATGGCTGAAACTTTGAATTTAGGCTCTAGGGACCTCAAAACGTGTTTTGGCACTAAAAACTGACCATCGAAAATTTGATCCGATTACATTACTTTCCTTCCTATACCTAGGATAAGGAAAGTAAAAATTAAAAATATTTAAATTGCTGTATAGTATTTAGTATTATTATAGTACAATAGTAGGTATGTAGGTACTCGTTATAGGTTCCTAGCTATAACATTTTTCGAGGCACTTCTTAAAGATATTGGACGGATAGAAATATGTTTACCCTATTAGGTATTAAAATATGTATAGTAATAGGTATAGTATTTTAATTCTATGTAATTAAAAATTAAAGGATGGTATTAAATTGTATGAACAAAACGGACGGAATTCATTTCCTATTGAGAACTGGAACTCATTAAGAAGAGAAATAGAAAGTAAAAATTAATGTAAAAAAACTTTGACTAGATCCAAATTCCAAATTAAACCTAGGACTCTAGGACAACTATTAAAGGTATTAAATTGATGGACTACACGTAAACGTAACTATAAATTTTATTAACTATAAATTTTATAAATTTTATTAAAACTAGAGGAAAATGACCAAATAGGGACTAGATCCAAATTCCAAATTAAACCTAGGACTCTAGGACAACTATTAAAGGTATTAAATTGATGGACTACACGTAAACGTAACTTACTTTTATAAATTTTATTAAAACTAGAGGAAAATGACCAAATAGGGAGGTATTAGGCACCTAAAAACTAAAAATAGAAGGAAAAAAAAAGGTAGGTAATAGCTTAAAACTAAAGACAAGATGAGTAAGTAGATAAATGTATAGGTATATGGTAGGTATAGTTATTTACAAAATGCTCATACGTTTGGACGGCCAGGGGGCGAAGTATCCAATAGATCAGTTGCGCTTACTGGGGTGTTGTTTCAAAGTCATAGAGCAGGAAAATGAGGAAAAACGGAATTTTTCTTTTTCTTCTACGACTTCTAGATCCCGAGATAAATCGATAAAAAATACCGGTAAATCGGAAACTTTGACGTCATGGCATACGCTCCCGTAGGCGATGACGTCATAATAGATCAGTTGCGCTTACTGCATGCATATTAAAATCTGACACCTGAGGACCCCAGACAAGTATGCCGGCTAGAATCTCTTCCAGACAAAGAACTTCGAGACTACAGAACAATCTTACCTGTTTGGTGAGTTTTCTGGATCAAAATTGACGAACACCGGTTGCAGACTGGGCTAACACGGACTGGGAATGTCAAATACACGCAAATTCGACCACAAACCGAACAAAATACACACAATTCGACCGGAAATCCGGAAAATCGACCAAAAAGCCCAAAGACGCAAGAAGCAAGAACAAAAAGAAAAACTCAAAAATCTCAAAATGAAAACGAACGAGAAACGAAAACCGACGATCGAGAGGAAATTTTTCGATCAGCTGATCGCGAAATATAACCTCAAAATTTTATTGAAATTTCCCGCCGCACAAGAAGATCCGTTTACACGATTTTCTCCCCGAAAAGTTTTGTTTACTTTTATCAGTGCCGGTCTGTCTTTTTCGATTTTTTTTTGTGTTCACTTCCCAGTCCCAGTTAGCACACAAGCTTTGTTTTCGCCAGTCTAGTTTTAGCTTGGTTGGTAGCGCGTCTGCCTTGTAAGCGCTAGGCCGCGGGTTCGATTCCCGCCTTTGGCGGATTTTATCCTGATAGGATAATGTTCGTTCTCGGAACGGCTAACTTTTTCTATCCTGTCTTCCTTCTCTCTTCGATTTCGGGACGATAAGACCTTAGCAGTTAGAATTAATTCCTTCTGTCAAACCTCTTCAAAAAAAAAAAAAAAAAAAAAACCCTTTTTCTAGTTTTATAATTTAAATTA
>NW_007377533.1:55638-64406 GCF_000475195.1 Diaphorina citri | reverse complement strand
CTTAAAAAAAAAAAAAAAAAAAAAACACCTTTTTTCAGTTATTAACTTTGAACTTAGTATCAGCTTAGGTATCACTTGCATTCACATATCTAAGTATAGGAATTCGCAATCAACTCAACGCGAGATAAGCGAGATTTAGTAGGTACCTACGTTTAAAAAAAAACCTACACAATAATTTTCAATTTTTCATCGTTTTTCTGAGGTAGGTAAGTCGTGTTGTAGGTAGGTACCTAATCCTAATATATCTAGGTTATCTACATAGGTAGGTACCTACCTACCTGCCTACGAATAATGTGTACTCACCACTGAGTTTGTGAATTGAGGCACGCGTGAGGACTTTAATTTCCTGTGTGTATTTCGTATAGTAAACAATATTTATTAAAATTACATATGTATTATAGTGAGGAGGGTAGGTAGAGGTACATATTACATAAGGTACATACCTAGGTAGGTATATTTCATTAATGAGTACCTAGGTATCTACTTTTTATCTGGTACCTACCTACTACACCTACCACTGTGGAGGTTTTTATTGCACCTTCCCCATCACATGTTCGATGAATTTAATTTTGTAAGTAAAAAAAAGCTAAAATTATAGGATTTATTTATTTTAAATACATCATGCTGACGTCCTTTCAGTGAACAAAGTGTTCTAAAATGTTCTACCATTAAGTAAAACTTTTTGCACCTTGGAAGTTAGGAGGGTGCCAAGTCATCGTAGTTGTGTGCTATAGAAAATGAGACCATGATTATTTTTTGCATTCTACCTAACCCACATTAAGTAAAACTTTTTGCACCTTGGAAGTTAGGAGGGTGCCAAGTCATCGTAGTTGTGTGCTATAGAAAATGAGACCATGATTATTCGGCGTTTCTATAATACATAAAGTTGTCCTTGATCCAGAAGTATTTATATTGCACTGAGTGTCATTTTGTTATTCTTCGCGCGCATCGCCATATCTACAAATGAAACCATATTTTTTGCATGCTACCTAACCCTGTCTTATCGTCCCGAAATCGAAGAGAGAAGGAAGACAGGATAGGAGAAAGCCAGCCGTTCCGAGAACGAACATTACCTATCCCATCAGAATAAAATCCGCCCCGGGCGGGAATCCAACCCGCGGCCTAGCGCTTACAAGGCAGACGCACTACCAACCAAGCTAACTAGACTGGCAAACCAAGCTTTGGTTCGACAGTTTTCATTTTGGGAACGACAGTCAATAACTAGTTAGTTTAAAATCTACCAATCAGATTGGTTACCCCCCGGGGACCAAAAACTTTCCCTATTACTGGATAAGGGAAAAAGAAGTTAAAACCATGCCAGTTTAGTTAGCTTAGATTGCTTGGATTTAGAAGGTAGAACTCGTGCATTGTAAGCGCTAGGTCGCGGGTTTGATTCCCGCCCGGAGCGAACCACATGTTGAGTGGCCACATGGATGGTGGGCTACAAGCTACAAATCACGTGACGTGGTCGAAGGAATCAAGGTACACTAAGTTTCAAAGATCCTGGGCACATAGACTTTTTTGTTGTTCAACATGTAGGTACGCCAGTTATACAATACAACATATTATGTTTTACAAATCATGTGGATACCCTCTGAATTGGCACCTAGGTAGGTACATAGAAATACCTACATTATCTACTCGTACCTATTGTAGCTAGGTACAGGGCCGTACTTAGGGTGGGAGATTGGTTGATTTAAAAAAAAAAAAAAAAAAATCGAAATTTTTTAGCCAATCAGGTTGCTTTACCCAAGAGTTTAACTCGAATTTAAACTCTCATTAAAATAATCCAAGCAAAAAAAAGTAACAAAATAGTCACTAACCTGGCACAAACTATACCTATTCGGTCTGACGTTTACATGAAGGTCCCAAATTCAGGTGCAGGGACCACAGCAATAGAGGAACCTGAGAATCATCCTAATTGAACAAAACAACCTTTGGAAAATTTAATGATTCTTTTACGAATTTCGAGCTGAAAATACCAAAATGGTCTGATTTCGTAAAAAAATGGTCAGACTCCGAAATGAAAGTCTGGTTTTAAAGAAAACGACACAAAAACGTAGAAAAAAGGCACTTAGAAGTTGTTCAAATATTGAAATCACATAAAATTTCCAGCGAAATGAACCGGTGAAAAAAATAAATTATCAAAAATCACTAATTTAAATACGTAACTAGGGTGGGACCGAGAAGGCCGCCCCCTCAAGGGCTTCATTTTTCTCCTTTACTGTAAGTGAGACCCGGAAAATTTGGAGCATCCACCCCCCCCCTCCGGTACATCACTCCTTGGACCCTCGGCCCTTCCCTTGACAAAATCTTGGACACGGCCTTGTAAAGGCAGTGCAATAGTCCTAAACTAAAATGGACGCGGCACATCAGGGATCAAGAAGAGACCTCCACATAATAAATAGAGGCAGTGTGGACGTTATCTATTTACAAACACAAATAATAGTAATTTATTTATTTAAAGTGTATTGTATAATACTAATACAGGCAAAATAAGACGCTGGAATCCTGGAGACAGGCCTGCAGCTAGGTAGCTGGGTGCCCCCCCCCCCTTCGCTGAAAACCCTTGATACAGGCCTGTAGATAGGTTAAGTACTCACTCAAGTGTATCTTAAGCATGGGCAGCTGTTTCTTAGCCTTGGCAGGGGCGGAGGGTTTGGGAGAGGCCGGGGGTGTCGGCAGTGAGGGCACGGGACAGATGTTCATGTTGTGCAACCAGGCGAGACTGGTCAGGTCTTTGCAGTCCTCGTGATCCGCGCCTGACATCGTGATGGGAGGGGGAAGAATTGTGACGGAAGTGAAGAGAGGGAGAGACTACTTAAAAGGAAAGGGAGGAGAGAGGGGAGGGAGAGGGAAAATGGTAAGTATACTGAAGGTTGTGGCGTTCGGCTCCTCAGACTCTGCTAGGGTGTGAGAGTTTTACATAATCTGAAAATAAGAGAGATAAAAGAAGGTTAAGGCCTGCTTCACATTAGATGCGTAGTCATCCGACTTTTAGGTTGTTTTTTTTTAAAAAACTAAAGGAAAATGACCAAATAGGGAGGTATTGGGCACCTAAAAACAGGAGAAAAAAAAAAAAAAATAGGTAGGTAATAGCTTAAAACTAAAGACAAGATGAGTAAGTAGATAAATATGTAAGGTGATAAATAGGTAGGTATAGTTATTTACAAAATGCTCATACATACATTTGGACGGATAGATCAGTTGCGCTTACTGGGGTGATGTTTCAAAGTCATAGAGCAGAAAAAACAAGGACCAACGGAATTTTTCTTTTTCTTCTACGACTTCTAGATCCCGAGATAAATCGATTTAAAAAATACCGGTAAATCGTAAACTTTGACGTCACGACATACGCTCCCGTAGGCGATGACGTCATAATTCATGACTCCCGCTTTGTTTGTGCGCAAGCGCTTCTGCGCATTTTGACGTGAAATCTGACGTCACAACTCTTCGAACTTTTTCATAAAATTTGAATTTTCGACCTTTTGTTTTAGGTTGTGGTTATGTACCGGGTTGAGATGAGCTCGGACTAGGTGAGACAGGATATTCCGATATTATTACCAACCTTGCCTACGCCAACCCGGTACATAACCACAACCTTAGTACGGGGTGTCGATGCCGCGTAAATCCAAACCTATGAAAATGACAGCAAGCTACCCTCCTTTTGACGGCAAGCTGGATTTTTCACAACTTTTTACGTAGGAATCGACCTTTTATTAATAATATTTTCCCAATTGCAACTCCTCCATTTCGGACATTTTTGTCTAA
This sequence comes from Diaphorina citri, assembly GCF_000475195.1. Classification (NCBI taxonomy): domain Eukaryota; kingdom Metazoa; phylum Arthropoda; class Insecta; order Hemiptera; family Psyllidae; genus Diaphorina; species Diaphorina citri. The sequence continues at coordinate 60,635 of NW_007377533.1, read as the reverse complement.
ATACAGAAATAGTCCAGTAACCTATTTTTTTTTTTTTTTTTTTTTTTTTTTTTTTTACAGTTCTATCAGATGAATGGGAAAAGGTACAATAAAAATAATAAAATTATTACATATGGTGAATCATCTGTACACACTTTTTCCAATACAGGAACTTATTTTATTTCGCTCAAACTTTTACTGCACATAATAGGTACTGTAGACTGTAGGTAGTGTAGGTACGACATTAATTTTGTGTAATTTCACGCCTATTTATTTCGAAATAACGGGGAAACCTGTAAGACATTTTACATGCATCAAATTAAGCGAAATAAAAAATGAAAGGAAACAGATGAATGTAAAAAAAAAAACATTAAGGGTGGACAGTAGCAAAAGGTAGGTATCTACCTTTAGTACCTATTTCACCTTATTTATTATTAAGGGTGAATTTATTCGATTTCGCGGGATATGAACCCAGAACTCGGGTTCCTGTTTACAAGTGTAATCACTCAACCATGGAGATTTGTTTCCTTCATTCCGAATCTTAATATTATCACATTATGTACCTAGAATAGGTATACCTACATTGAATGCACCAGAATGGAATAGGTATGATTTATTTGCACATATACTCGTGATGGTACATTCGAATAATGGTCAAGTTAAAAGAGCCGGTTAGCTTAGAGGGTAGCGCTGTTACGACTTGAAATTTCGCCCCTGGTTTGCAAACCAAAATTCAGCACAAAGTTCCGAAACAGCTCGTCTGCCTTGTAAGCGCTAAGTCGCGGACGACTAAAAAATACCCCAGTGACAGCTGTGTTCATTCGTACCTAGCACTAAATAGTCCAGTCATTATGGTCTAAATATGGGACGTCCGGCGAGGCGTATGTCAGGCTGTCTTGAAAATCTCTCAGGTTGACTGAGTTTGTGAATTGAGGCACGCGTGAGGACTTTAATTTCCTGTGTGTATTTCGTATAGTAAACAATATTTATTAAAATTACATATATAGGTATTACCTATAGTGAGGAGGGTAAGTACATAAGGTACATAGGTAGGTATATTTCATTAATGAGTACCTAGGTATCTACTTTTTATCTGGTACCTACTACACCTACTACTGTGGAGGTTTTTATTGCACCTTCCCCATCACATGTTCGATGAATTTAATTTTGTAAGTAAAAAAAAAAGCTAAAATTATAGGATTTGTTTATTTTAAATACATCATGCTGACGTCCTTTCAGTGAACAAAGTGTTCTAAAATGTTCTACCATTAAGTAAAACTTTTGGAAGTTAGGAGGGTGCCAAGTCATCGTAGTTGTGTGCTATAAGTAGAAAATGAGACCATAATGAGCGTTTCTATAATACATAAAGTTGTCCTTGATCCAGAAGTATATTGCACCACACACTGATCGCTCTATCTCGAGAACCACAACACCTAGAAAGCTGAAATTTGGTAGGAATATTCCTTTTATGGTCATCTAGGTTTGCAATAAGAAAGGATTTTGCGAATCTAAACTGATCCTGAGATATGATCAATTTTTGATCGCTAAAATCTCCATAAGAAATACACAGAGTGCAGAGACTGCGGGAGAGAATCCTGAGATATGATCAATTTTTGATCGCTAAAATCTCCATAAGAAATACACAGAGTGCAGAGACTGCGGGAGAGAAATGTATTCTATAGTTCCCAATGGATCACACTAAAGTTAAGCAACGTTGAGCGTGGTTTTGGTATTCGGACGGGTTGTGTATACAATCTCAGAAAACCTTTCCTGCCTTATTTTATGCCCTCAAGTAGGGTTCCAGATCAAATTTTTAAAAAGTAGGACATTTGGTTCCAAAAACCCGGACATTCCATCGAAAACCCGGACATTTCCCAAATTTCAAAATGTATAGTTTGCACCAGTGCCCAGACTGCCCAGGGTGCAGAGAACACTGCATTTGCCTTACTTAAGTTACACACGATCGTTCTTTAGATACTCCATTTTCGGACTCCACCCCATAGTAAAAGAGCAAAAATCAAGTCGAAGGAGACCTACCCTAAAAGCTTCGCGGGCCACAAAAATGGTCTGGCAGGCCACTTGTGGCCCGCGGGCCGCTGGTTGGAAATCCCTGCTCTATACCTACTTACCCATTCGTAGATACCTAGATACCTTTTGTACCTACTTGCTCCCCGCGCTAGGTACCTATTTACTTCTCGCGTAGGTACCTATACTACCTACTTCTAGGGGTGAGTTTTTCTCATTTTTCTCTTCTACTTCTTCTTCTTCTTGTTTCTAGACTCCTTCTTAATTTTCTTACTTTCTCGCCTTTGATAAGGTGTTTTGTCCACCTTTCTTAGGGGGTTCCTATTACTAGTGGTGTTTTTTCTTCTTTTTTTTCTTTTCTTCTTCTTTTCGTGCTTCTAGTTTCTTCAGTGGTGCAGTGGTTAGCGCGGAGGACTTCGGATCTGGAGGTTGGTGGTTCGAGTCCAAGTCAAGTCATAAAATTTAGCGTAGTGCACGAAGCAGGGAACGACATTTGTGACAAGCACTTATGCTCAACACAATTAAAATTCCTTTCCTTTTAAAAGCCATTCCTCTGTCGTATATCTATACGTACATAGGTAATGATCGATAGAAAAATAGTCATCCCAAAGAGAGGCAAAAAGGGGTTGTCTACCTTCTCAAGAATAAGGGGTTCTTCCTACCCAGGGTAGTCCTCTTCTGGCAGTTTATCCTCTCCTTATCACGAGTCCTACACACCTCTTTTCACAAATTCTGCCTCCCCCCATATGAATGTCACTCCTCGACTAAGAAGACAGTAAGAGGGGAAGGGATTCTCGACTAGAAAGAAGGGAAAAGCTACTGATATGAATAATTAATCATGCCTCAATCAATCAGACTAAACTAAAGTAGGGGAAACCCCTAGCAGATCTATTATCTGGAAAACTCTTCTGGGGTATAGGGTATAGGTACCTAGTAGGTACTACCTACCTGTCTGCCTGAGAAGTTTTTCCGAAGGGAATTTTCACTTTCTATTACCGTAGTTAGTTTTTCCGTGGTCTCATTCAGCCTAGTTAGCGCTAGGTCACGGGTTCGATTCCCGCCCGCGCTGGATTTTATCCCCAACAGATAAAAGTTCTGGGTACGCCTCGCTTTCGTTCTCCCCTTTGAAAAGGTGTTTTTGTCCACCTTTCTTGGTAGGTTTTTTCTTCTTTTTTCTCTTCTCCTTCTTTTCGTGCTTCTAGTTTCTCGATATTTTCTTTCTTCGCCACTTTCAAGAGGTCTTTTTGACCATCTTTCTTTTGCGTGGTTTTCCTTATTCGGTTTTTCTTTATTTCTTCCATAGGAGACGCAAAAACCTCACTTTCTCTAGCTGTACGAGTATTATGTAGCCTACTTGTTCCTTTTTCTCCAGCGTGTGGCGCGGCGTTTTAAACAAAATGTCTGCCTACCAGATTTTTTTCACCTCCAAGATCAGGAGGTGTTTCAGACTTTTTTTAGACTCTTTTCATCCGTTCATTTATTTATTTTCTCGAACTGGCACCTATAAATCCAATAATATTGTTGCGGATTTTTCTTTTATTCAATTGACGTATCATTTCTCAAGTCTTTATAGCTTCGTACCGTGTTACACCTACTCATACCTGTGTTACACCTACTCATACCTTTCAACCTACCTATTTATGTAGAAAACGGATGACTTTTCAAAGGAAGGATAAGAATGAATTTCACAACATCGCTCAATAACTTGGGAAACTTTTTTTTTCTTCAATTTTCCTATACACATAACTGACATAACCCAAAAGAATAGGTAGGTGGGTAGGTAGGACAAATTCGTAAGTAGGTAGTAGGTACCTACATCACGACAGATGATGACTCTTTGGAAATACCAGTTGAGTCATACCTACCTAGGTTAAGAACAGGTGGGTATAGGTGGATGGATTTTTCAGAACAATTTTCTAACTAAAAGCAAAACAATTTCATAAGGAGTAAGATATTTATTAATTTCGTTACCAAAATCTTATAAAACAAAACATCAATAATTATTTATCTAAAGGGTAAATAAATATGACTAGAAGAAAATGTACAAACTTAACATAAACTAAAAAATATAAATTCATAACATGTACCTACCTATGTTAATGACATATCTAAAACATAAACACAACATCATCGAAATTCTAAAACATAAACACAACATAAAATGTACTACCTATTATTACATAATTGAAAGAAAGTTAAGCTACATCGAGCGTGGTATTTTATTAGGACGGGTGACTATTTAGTCCTGTCAGGGTGGTGCTTTACAAAAAATTGAAGAAATTAATGAAGGAAAAGAATCACAAAACTTGCGAATCTTACAATGGTTACTTATTCTTTTTCACATAAAAATCTTTCCAATCAACTGTTTTATGAACGCCGTTTAATTATTTTAAGTATGCAATGTGCCAAACTAAAAATATTAGTGGAGATGTCTGTAGCACTTCTGTAGGTAGTAGGTACCTACCTAACTATTTCTTCATTGAATGTAGGTACCTACCAGTTCCCAATGGTCCACTGAAGTTAAGCAACTTTCCACGTGGTATCTGGACTGTCTGGATGGGTTATCAAATGTTGAACATTATCCATGAAATGTTTTTAGACATTGGATAAAACAAAGGTACGTGTGTGACATATCAAATCATGCTATTTTTTACTTCTAAATCTTGTGGTGATATTATTTTTTCAATTCACTCCATTTTTTACTGTTCGCGGTGTTCGCGAATTCCGCGAACAGTCAAAAATGAAGTGAATTGAAAAAATATTATCACTACAAGGTTTAGAAGTAAAAAACAGCATGATTTGGTATGTCACACACGTACCTTAAAATGAATTATAGGATTCGCGGATTTCGCGAACACCGCGCAAATCGCAAACAGCGAAAAATTGGACCAAATCGAAAAAATAATGAGACCATAAGATTTGGGAGCAAAAAACACTCAGATTTGATAGGTCACACTTGTACTTAATAAGTACTTTTGTGATTCGCGTTTTTT
>NW_007377533.1:52848-54757 GCF_000475195.1 Diaphorina citri | reverse complement strand
ATTCTATTCTACCTATATCCATTTATCCATGCGTCCCTTGTCCCCTCCACTTCTACTAAGTTCACTCTTCCTAAAATTAAGCAATTCTTTCAATCTCCTCTTCCTAAAGTACAAAGTAATTCTTTCAATCGGTAGCCAGGGATTATCAGCTTCTTTAACAATTGCAAGTTTTCAGTTGAGGGCTCGAGGGTTAGGTATATTCGTAAACTTTTTTCTTCTTTTGTTTTTAAACTTTGATAGTATTATTGAGGCCGGTAGGAAAGTTTTTCATTCATTCTAAGGGGGGTTCATTGGCATGCTTGTCATGTAGTGTGTCCTATTCATCAAACAGATCTGGAGGTAGATTTAGGGTCACATCAGTAATCCTGAAAATGACCCCGGGGGTTCTTTAGGGAAGGATCACCCCTGTCTATAATAATCTCCTTATTCCTTCTTCCCTTGCCTGCTAGAACTGCCCATAGCATTTTTCATTGTATCTTTTATCCCCCTCTCCCGTCTCTCCTCTCTGGATTTTCAATAGCATTGTACTTTCTCCTATTGTCTGTTTCTCTTTTCTTTCCCTCCCTCCCTTCTGTTATCTAATTTATCTTAATCTCTTATTATCTCTCCGTTCGTTTTCTTAGTTTCTCTTCTTCTCTTCCTTCAATTCTTTTACAGCATCCTTCAATACTCTTTTCCCTTCACCTTTACTCTCTCCATTCTTTTCTGCTTCTTCTCCGATTTCTCCAAACAAAAGTTTCTCATTTCTAGTTTGTTCTTCAATTCAATTATCTTCGGGATACTCAGCAGCTCCTGGCACATCACCTTTCAAAACTTCATCTTTCATTCCACCTACCAGCTTCAGGATTCAGATTTGGTAACATTATTCTTTGTACACCTATCTATCCAATCAATCTATCTCCTTTACCTACTTTTCCGTCATTTTATTCTTCTTTTAAAACTTTCTTCTCTCTTCTTTTCTATTTCTTCATGGGGTTGAATTTCAATCAGAAAGTCTCTTGCAAAAGTTTGCACTGTCTACGAACTTTACCCAGAGATCCCTGGTGTCCTAATAGGTGTGGGTGTGACTGTGTGAGTCGAGAAATTGTACACCAATTCTTTTGACCTTTCAAGTACTGAAATTGAAATCTATGGAAGTTCCATGGGTTTTACCCGTTGATTTGTTAATCAATCAATCAATCATGTTATAGGGTCTTTGTTCCTCAAAGGCCAATTTTATATTCTGCATGATTTTGACTAATTTTAGATGTAGTAAGTATTAGGTAGATGTGTTTAATAGTTTCTATCTAGCCACCCACTTTCCCTATTACTGGATAAGGGAAAAAGAAGTTAAAACCATGCCAGTTTAGTTAGCTTAGATTGCTTGGATTTAGAAGGTAGAACTCCTGCATTGTAAGCGCTAGGTCGCGGGTTTGATTCCCGCCCGGAGCGAACCACATGTTCAGTGGGCTACAAGCTACAAATCACGTGACGTGGTCGAAGGAATCAAGGTACACTAACACTCATATTTATGAACAAAATGCTGGCTCTCAGCAAGTGCTCAAGCATCAATTCCAAACATCTGATTTGCCAAAATTTGTTCAAGACTGATCTGAGACCGAGAATTTTTGTTCATAAATACGGGTGTAAGTTTCAAAGATCCTGGGCACACAGACTTTTTTGATGTTCAACATGTAGGTACGCCAGTTATACAATACAACATATGTTTTACAAATCATGTGGATACCCTCTGAATTGGCACCTAGGTACATAGAAATACCTACATTATCTACTCGTACCTATTGTAGCTAGGTACAGGGCCGTATTTAGGGTGGGGCCGAGAAGGCCGCCCCCTTAAGGGCCTCATTTTTCTCCTTTACTGTAAGTGAGACCCGGAAATTTTGGAGCATCCACCCCCCCCCCCCCCCGC
>NW_007377533.1:15313-52696 GCF_000475195.1 Diaphorina citri | reverse complement strand
ACACACACACACCTTTTTGGGAGTGATACGTTTAGGTAGCATGGAAAAAGGGAAAAATCACTGGAATCACACTTTTATTGCAATAATGTTACCTACAGTTGAATCACAATTAGCACAATATTACCTCATTACCTACTTTTTAATACCATTACCTAGGTACTTTTTACTGTCGCTTTTTTTTCTCTTCAAAATAATAATTAATTTTTCAAAAATTTATCGTTGCATTTTACCTAATTCTGTTTTATTTGGCACCAAACCCTGAAAAGGTTAATCGGCGCAACCTAATACTGCTCGGCCAGTACACTTGTCCAATTCTCTCGGAAAAACCCCCTTCAGTACAGAACTCAACCCCTCTGCATCGATTTACCCTGACCACTGACCTAAACCCCCCTCCTTTTTTCTCTTCTACCTACCTTTTCTGTACCTACTTACCTATGTATACCTATCTACCTATTCTCTATACCAGGGATTTCCAACTTCCATGTGTATGCGGGCCACATACTACATTTTGGCAGGTACTTCACGGGCCACATATACAGGAGAGCAGACCCGAATCCAGGATTTTGAGGGGATGGGGGGGTAGATGCTTCATTTTCGGAGTCCACCCCATAGTAAAAGAGCAAAAATCAAGTCGGAGGGGGGCCTACCCTAAAAGCTTCGCGGGCCACAAAAATGGTCTGGCAGGCCACTTGTGGCCCGCGGGCCGCTAGTTGGAAATCGCTGATCTATACCTACTTACCCATTCGTAGATACCTAGATACCCCTTGTAACTACTTGCTCCCCGCGCTATTTACTTCTCGCGTAGGTACCTATACTACCTACTTCTAGGGGTGAGTTTTTCTCATTTTTCTCTTCTACTTCGTGTTTCTTGACTTTTTCTTCATTTTCTTACTTTCTCGCCTTTCTTCATTTTCTTACTTTGATAAGGTGTTTTGTCCACCTTTCTTCCTATTACTAGTGGTGTTTTTTCTTCTTCTTTTTCTTTTCTTCTTCTTTTCGTGCTTCTAGTTTCTCGATATTTTCTTTCTTCGCCACTTTCAAGAGGTGTTTTTGACCATCTTTCTTTTGCGTGGTTTTCCTTATTCGGTTTTTCTTCATTTCTTCCTGAGGAGACGCAAAAACCTCACTTTCTATAGCTGTACGAGTATTATGTAGCCTACTTGTTCCTTTTTCTCCAGCGTGTGGCGCGGCGTTTTAAACAAAATGTCTGCCTACCAAGTTTTCTTCACCTCCAAGATCAGGAGGTGTTTCAGTTTTATTTTCTTTCTTTCGTTTATTTATTTATTTTCTCGAACTGGTAGGTACCTATAAATCCAATAATTTTGTTGCGGATTTTTCTTTCATTCAATTGACGTATCATTTCTCAAGTCTTTATAGCTTCGTACCGGTAGACAAATTGACGTATGCACGAGCACCTACTGCATAAATGTAATAGGTACACCTGTGTTACACCTACTCATACCTTTCAACCTACCTATGTATGTAGAAATCGGATGACTTTTTAGTGAAAGGATAAGAATGAATTTCACAATATCGCTCAATAACTTGGGGAAGTCCCATCACAGTACATGCCATTAATATTTATGGGCATTAGAGTGAACTTTTGAGTTGTATGGCCGCCATACACGCCATACCTACACGCTACGCCACTGGCAAAAAGGGGTTGTCTACCTTCTCAAGAGAAAGGGGTTCTTCCTACCCCAGGGTAGTCCTCTTCTGGCAGTTTACCCTCTCCTTATCCTTATCACAAGTCCTACACACCTCTTTTCACAAATTCTGCCTCCCTCCATATGAATGTCACTCCTCGACTAAAAAGACAGTAAGAGGGGAAGGGATTCTCGACTAAAAAGATAGTAGGAGGGGAAGGGATTCTCGACCAGATAGAAGGGGAAACCTACTGAATAATTAATCATGCCTCAATCAATCAGACTAAAGTAGGGGAAACCCCTAGCAGATCTATTATCTGGAAAACTCTTCTGGGGTATAGGTACCTACCTGTCTACCTGAGAAGTTTTTCCGAAGGGAATTTTCACTTTCTATTACCGTAGTTAGTTTTTTCTTTCTATTACCGTAGTTAGTTTTTCCGTGGTCTCATTCTGCCTAGTTAGCGCTAGGTCACGGGTGTTACAAAGGACTCCAAAGAGCGAGTTACCAAATGGTATTGCAAATGCCCATTTGATGATGTAAATAAAATCTATGAAATGCCTTAAAATTACGAGTACTACCTAGTAAGTTTTTAATTAGGTAGAATCCTAAGCCTGAATCCTAGGCCTATTTAACCCATAAAATAAACGAGACCTTGTTTAGACTGCTGGGGTAAAGGAACTTTTTAGTCTCATTCGAGCAGGATAAACAAGGTATATTCCATTCTATTCTACCTATATCCATTTATCCATGCGTCCCTTGTCCCCTCCACTTCTACTAAGTTCACTCTTCCTAAAATTAAGCAATTCTTTCAATCTCCTCTTCCTAAAGTACAAAGTAATTCTTTCAATCGGTAGCCAGGGATTATCAGCTTCTTTAACAATTGCAAGTTTTCAGTTGAGGGCTCGAGGGTTAGGTATATTCGTAAACTTTTTTCTTCTTTTGTTTTTAAACTTTGATAGTATTATTGAGGCCGGTAGGAAAGTTTTTCATTCATTCTAAGGGGGGTTCATTGGCATGCTTGTCATGTAGTGTGTCCTATTCATCAAACAGATCTGGAGGTAGATTTATGTTACAAAGGACTCCAAAGAGCGAGTTACCAAATGGTATTGCAAATGCCCATTTGATGATGTAAATAAAATCTATGAAATGCCTTAATTGTTTGAATCCTACGCCTGAATCCTATGCCTATTTAACCCATAAAATAAACGAGACCTTGTTTAGACTGCTGGGGTAAAGTCTCATTCGAGCAGGATAAACAAGGTATATTCTATTCTATTCTACCTATATCCATTTATCCATGCGTCCCTTGTCCCCTCCACTTCTACTAAGTTCACTCTTCCTAAAATTAAGTAATTCTTTCAATCTCCTCTTACTAAAGTACGAAGTAATTCTTTCAATCGGTAGCCAGGGATTATCAGCTTCTTTAACAATTGCAAGTTTTCAGTCGAGGGCTCGAGGGTTAGGTATATTCGTAAACTTTTTTTCTTCTATTGTTTTTAAACTTTGATAGTATTATTGAGGCCGGTAGGAAAGTTTTTCATTCATTCTAAGGGGTTCATTGTTATGCTTGTCATGTAGTGTGTCCTATTCATCAAATAGATCACCCTGGAGGTAGATTTAAGCGGGGTCACATCAGTAATCCTGAAAATGACCCCGGGGGTTCTTTAGGGAAGGATCACCCCTGTCTATAATAATCTCCTTATTCCTTCTTCCCTTGCCTGCTAGAACTGCCCATAGCATTTTTCATTGTATCTTTTATCCCCCTCTCCCGTCTCTCCTCTCTGGATTTTCAATAGCATTGTACTTTCTCCTATTGTCTGTTTCTCTTTTCTTTCCCTCCCTCCCTTCTGTTATCTAATTTATCTTAATCTCTTATTATCTCTCCGTTCGTTTTCTTAGCCTCTCTTCTTCTCTTCCTCCAATTCTTTTACAGCATCCTTCAATACTCTCCTTTACTTTCTCCATTCTTTTTTGCTTTTTCTCCGATTTCTCCAAACAAAAGTTTCTCATTTCTAGTTTGTTCTTCAATTCAATTATCTTCGGGATACTCAGCAGCTCCTGGCACATCACCTTTCAAAACTTCATCTTTCATTCCACCTACCAGCTTCAGGATTCAGATTTGGTAACACTATTCTTTGTATTACCTATCTATCCAATCAATCTATCTCCTTTACCTACTTTTCCGTCATTTTATTCTTCTTTTACAACTTTCTTCTCTCTTCTTTTCTATTTCTTCATGGGGTTGAATTTCAATCAGAAAGTCTCTTGCAAAAGTTTGCAGTGTCTACGAACTTTACCCAGAGATCCCTGGTGTCCTAATAGGTGTGGGTGTGACTGTGTGAGTCGAGAAATTGTACACCAATTCTTTTGACCTTTCGAGTACTGAAATTGAAATCTATGGAAGTTCCATGGGTTTTACCCGTTGATTTGTTAATCAATCAATCAATCAATCAATCAATCAATCAATTTATGGGGTCTTTGTTCCTCAAAGGCCAATTTTATATTTCTGCATGATTTTGAATAATTTTAGATGTAGTATTTATAGGTAGATGTGTTTAATAGTTTCTATCTAGCCACCCTCAACCCGCAGGTAAGGGTTGAGAAACACGACATCTGCAACTTACCTCTTTCGGACTCATAGTATCCCATTTTGAAGTTCTCCGGTCCAAACTTGCCATCGGTCAACTGGCCCAGTCCTCTGGTTAGTTCAGACTCCCAATAGCCGTCGTATGTGTTGTCGAAGAACTCCCAGCTGCCTCTCTTGTCACCTTGGGGCATCGAATAGCTGACGATGCCATCTGAAAACAGAAAGAAAACACGTAAAGTCAGAGGGACTTGATAACTAGAGACATGGCTGCATGTCTATCCACATTGTCGAAGGGTCGATTTTTATCTGTTGATTTTATAAATAGGCGTTTAAGCATTTGAGTACGGAGTGCTGTCAACCCGCAGGTAAGGGTTGAGAAACACGACATCTGCAACTTACCTCTTTCGGACTCATAGTATCCCATTTTGAAGTTCTCCGGTCCGAACTTGCCATCAGTCAATTGGCCCAGTCCTCTGGTCAGTTCAGACTCCCAATAGCCGTCGTATGTGTTGTCGAAGAACTCCCAGCTGCCTCTCTTGTCACCTTGGGGCATCGAATAGCTGACGATGCCATCTGAAAAGAGAAACAAAACACGTAAAGTCAGAGGGAACTGATAACTAGAGACATGGCTGCATGTCTACCCACATTGTCGAAGGGTCGATTTTTATCTGTTGATTTTATAAATACGCGTTTGGGCATTTGAGTACGGAGTGCTAGTGATGAAAAGCAACAGACAATCTTCACCATTCTAGATTCATTGAAATTTTCAATTAAAATACTGCTCTCAGAAGTCTTTTTTATGTTTGTATTTGTATGTTTTCATTCACAACATCATAAATAATTCCTACGCATGAATCATACCGTAAAATATTCAAGCACGTAGGTACGATGCAACCTAAGAAACACAGAAGTCACAATTAGGACAAAGAGATAGGACATCTAACATCTCAGATAAAATAGCAGTTTGTTGTTTCTGTTTTTTATTGTACAAATTTTCAAGTTTTGTCCCCAAATGAGAAGAAGTAGCTCATTAAAATTATCAGTGACATTAAATCTTAACAAATTTCTTCTCTTGTTAATATAAGAAAACATCCGAGATACTTACTTGGGCTATTATTTATAAATTTTAAAATTCTAGAAGCTTTGTGTGTTCTACCAACTTCTACCCACTAGGACAAACGTCGGAGGATTAGCAACTAGCAAATTGAAATGACCAACACATAATTATGTAGGCGCTGAGAATGGATCTGTACTTGTTTCATTTAATGAAAACGATCCATAAGGTATAACTGAACTTGATAAACAAGGAAATCGAATGTCGGCTGTTTCAATGATTCAGAGGAAAATTAGGGAATGCGTAATTTGAGAATATATTCTGCTAAAAAATTAAAAAATTGCAGTCCCACAGAGGATCAAGAGATCGCGAAATACAAAATGAAACTGCTGACTGATTAGACTCAATTGACACATATTTCATTCCAAGGTGAAAACTTGAAAATCCCAAGCCCTAACCATAACCAGGAAACCAGGAATAGCTCGCGCCTAGGTTTAACAAAACTGGTATAAATAATGCTAAATCTGTATTGTGTAATGTTTAATACCCGTAGCAAAAAACATGAAATATTGAAACTTTTTTTTTTCTTTTTCAAAACGAATATCCTGGTATCCTAAAGGCAGAGTTTAACGTTTGCCTTTGATGGTTTTGTTTCAACGTTCGATTTAGCCCGAATTGGGATCCTTGGGAAGAATCCACCCTCAGGGGAAGGAGGTAAGTAAGAATGAAAGGAAAATAGGGAAAGCTCACGATTTCGTTCTGGCTTACGAAAAATATAGATTTCAAGCGATCATTAAAAAGAACGAAAGCGCATATGAATATTTCAAACACAAAATTTTTACCTAGCGAGGGTAGAAAAAAAAAGAAATAGGAAGGTAAATACCTACCTAGGTTTAAAAAAGAAAAAGAAGTGCAAACATAAAATAAAAATATTTCTTTTTTTATGTACCTAGGTTCCTCACATATATTTTAACAATTTTTCCCTCCCTACCCCACTTTCTCCCTAGGTTGAATTTTTTATCCCCGCATAGCATTCGTATACATATCTCTGACATCTACACCTTTTTTTTCCCTTTATCCCTTACCTTACCCCGAAAAAATTCCTTACATTTTCATCACCAAGAAAAAAAAAAAAATTCCCCTTCCCTCCCCCCAAAAAAATTCCTTTCATTTTCCACCCCAAAAAAAAAAAAAAAAAAAAAAAAAAAAAATCGAGGAAGACATTCCTCAAGGGAGAATTTTTTAGTCGACGGGAAAAAGAGAGAACTTATAAACATGTTAAAGTGGGAATGTACTTTTTGGCGTTCCATAGTTTTGAGAAAAAAGTGTTTTTGGGGGAGAGGGGAAAAGGAAGGAGGAGATGGGTGGGAGAAATATCTGAATATGTTAGGCATACCTACATACCTACCTAGTACACCTACATGGAGATATTATACCTACCTACTTAAATGGCTCGTATAAGCCTAATCCATCTTTTGGAATTCTTTGTCCCTACACCTACGCGATTACGCCTCAGACTGGGCTTTTTCTGTAAGACCAGTACGACCTAAAGGGCTCAGGCCAAGCTCCAAATAAGAAGAGCTGCACAAAGTCTTAAGAAAGAGAAAAAAAGAGCTAAACGATTTAGGTTTAGATAAAGCGATCTTATAGGTTCATTTTGAACTTTGGACGAAGATTAGCCAATCAGTTTGCTGAAACCTCTCAGTTTAATCTGCTGAGTGTGTGCCAGGTTTCAGGAGTGAGAGTTCTAATTTTACAAAACTACCCTCCCCTACCCTCTCCTTTCCATTCTATCTCTCTTTAACCCCTTGCCCCTCAATTTCCCCTCTTCCCATCATTTCGCCTTAAATTTTTAATTCACTTTAATTCTTCATTGTGGGGCTTAATTTTATTTCCTTATTCGAAAAATTAACAGATTTCCCTGACTCAAAGTTTTCAGGGTTTGGAAAAACGGGTGTGATTGGGAGAGATAAAACAGGAGAAAAGCTAACCATAACCCAGGGTTGGGTTTAGCTGTTTAGCAGCAGAAAGTTCTTTTCTTCAGTGTGTGCCAAAAAACAGTCAAAAGTAGGCAATTTTTAAAATTCGCTACTAGTAATAACACTTCCTCGTTATGTTTATCCAACATCAAATTTTCCCCTTTCTTCTATTGCCCCCTCTCCGTAACACACACCTGAAATTCTTCATTGTGGGGCTTAATTTTATTTCCTTATTCGAAAAATTAACAGATTTCCCTGACTCAAAGTTTTCAGGGTTTGGAAAAACAGGTGTGATTGGGAGAGATAAATCAGGAGAAAAGCTAACCATAACCCAGGGTTGGGTTTAGCTGTTTAGCAGCAGGAAGTTCTTTTTTTCCCCTCGTCAATTTCCCACAGAACCCACAGGCATAATTAGATGACCTCATGTCTAAAGTTATAATGCATTCGCGGAAAATCTTGAGATACTTCAGGAGTAGTCTGTGGTTTTCTACCTTGATTTTATAGCGATTCTATCCCTTTTTTTATAGGCCGAGTTTTAGCACCAGCTAATCCTGCTCAGTTATTTTACTAAGGTCAGCCACTCACTATCAGGTAGACCTGGAACACCTGATCAGGTCCTCAAGTCAGTTAGGTAGACCTGACAGGGGGACCTTTTCAGCCGTACCTGTCAGGTATACCTGATAGTGAGTGGCTGACCTAAAGGCTCCCTCCTACACATAGAGGTAATTGTTCCAAAACTTACCTGACTGCAGTGCCGTGGTCGGATGTTTACCACTAACTAAATAACTACTATCAACTTACCCGTTTGCCTTTGTTATCATCTCGACTGCCGCTGCCCTTAGAGGAGGGGATTGAGCCTTTAGAGGTGAACGAGTCCAGAGAGGGGGGCACGGGGGGTGGGGGGTCATTGGTTGCCCCTAGCAACGGCACAGTGGGGATGGCATAGTCATACGAGGTGTCTGAAATTAAACCAAACAAGGGATGATAATAATAATAATAATAACCTAGGTCAGATAAAATAAGGGATTAGTTACCTAGGTCAGATAACACTTTATAACTTCGTTGGGATTCGAACTAGCGCCTTTCCGGATTACCGCCTTCCCGGAATACCAGGCAAACTTTTCAAGTTTTTCTCTGATTTTTTTTTTTTTTTCTTTTTAGATTTGATAGAAGGAACTGTAACTGCTGGGGTCTTATCTTCCCGAAAGCGAAGAGATAAGGAAGACAGGCTAGGAGAAAACCATCCGTTTCGGAAACGAATCAAATCCTTCAAAATGAGAAAGCATCAAGTGATCCGCACACTTTCCCTTTTCTTCCTCTGATTTATCCTTCCTTCCATCACTCGTTTCAATTTCATCAACATAAAATATTCAGCCTCAATCTTTTTCCCTTGTTTTCCCTTTGAATCTGCTCCATTCATGCATTTGAAATTATTTCTTTATGTTTCTTCTTTTATTTTCGTTGTTAAATAATAAAAATATTTGCATTAGGGGGACATGAAAAAATACCTATCTACCTACTTATTATTTTTTCAAGCAATTTTCTTCCGAAAGAGAACAAATCCCAAATGACAAATCCCTTTCGGTTTTAGATGGTAGATTATTTTATCTCCAATCTCCAATAAATATAAGCCGGTGTAGCTTAACAACAGCTTTCTTTCCTGAGACCAAGTACCTTTGTTTATGAATCCATTATCAAATCAAACTAGCAATTAATTTCTGTTCAGTTCATTTACAATTTCAATCCATTCTAGAATGGAATTGAATTTTGCCTTGTTTATCCTGCCAGGATGAGACTGAAAAGTCCCTTTACTCCCGAAGTCCAACGAAGATTTTTTTTTTTTTACTTTCTATTATCTACTAATGTATAGCGGAATTAGCGAAGCTATACTAGTAATGACAAAGTATTGCAATCGGTCCAAATTTTTCTTCTTCAATTTGTTTTCTTTCCTTCCAAAATCGCTATTACTTCGAAGGACTACGGAGTTGAAGGGCCGAATTAAACGAAAACTCTCTCTCTAAGGACACGTCAATTATTTTCCATCATAATGTCTTTGTGCTGCGCTTCATGTCTGTTGTCTGTTTTCTTTAACCGGGACATCCCAAGAAAAAAAAAAAAAAAAAAAAATAGAAAGTAATTAATTCCACGTTTGGATTGGACATTAACATAATCTTTTACTTTTTTTTCTACATTGGGCATGATTGGGTATGTTTGACATGACAGCAGTACAGATGGAGTGGTTATGAATTGAACCATGATTAACGAGTACGGATTTGTCTCGGGCGTTTAACCTTATAGGTTCGATACACAAGTATCCTGATATTTTTGAGGTCCTATTCTTATCTGTTGGTAGTGGATTCAGTAAGGAGGGACTGAGTACCTAATAGCATAATATTATGTATGACTACCCTACGCATAGGTCGAAAATTCAATTTTCAATCAATAGGTTGGGGTTCCACAAACCTAGGTAATAATTATAAAAGTATTCCATGTTCATAATACCTATGACAAAATTAACATGAATTTTACCAAGTGATTTATGTGAGTAATTATTACGTCATGTAAAACTACATTGGGGCGTTCCTAAATGTCACATCCGAAATTAATTAGAACATTAACATTTGTTGAACAAAATTTATTAGGAATTAAGTCTCGAGTTTTTTTGAGAAGATTCTGTGTGGTTTCCAAGGAGGAAAATCTGCAGATTACCTAATAAGTAGGCGTTAAGATATTTTTACCCCAAAGGAACGCGCACACATTTTAAGATACCTACCCATACTTTTGCAGGTCAGATTTAACAGATGCATCGTTAGGAATTTTCTATCGTTGAATACCTACTAACTCTCCTTACGGTCTGAGAGAAGAGACCAAAATAGCTCCATGAGCAAATATGTAGAGAAAACCAAATCATATGCGGAAAAATCACAATCACACGAAGGATGTTGATACTTTTCCGTCATAAACCATGAACAATAAATAATCTTTTTTTTATGTGATTGCACTGAATGCCCAATGCAATAGTGAGTATGTACTATGTACATTGTACATAGGAACATAGGTAATTTTTAGTAACTCAGTAAATAATATTGAGTACCTATGTAAGTATGTACTGAACTGCATGAGGAATAGGGTATCCCTTACAACAAGTTAGATAAAACAGGGCCAAACGGATCTTCAGTTCCAGGGCAAAGATTTTCACCATCAGCAAAAAATGTCTCTCATATTCACAGAAAATCGGTAATAATATAGGTAAAAGCCGAACCAGATCATAGTCTATTAAAGAACTCTGATCCTATGTAGGTAAATTGGAACTAACATACTCCTGAGTTCTTGCTTAGGTATCATGGGGTACCCGAACACAACTAGGTAGTATGGGTCTGGGGTCGTTTTAGTTCTGCCTGGCTCAGTGTACTACTATTATTAGTCACCACATGTAGATAGTTATTAGTAGTTTCTAATAGGAATATACCAGTGGTATTAGATTTTTATCAAAGTTTTACGGAAGAATCGGTAATTTATCGTTGAAATTTAAAGATTTTTTCTTTTCTAAGTTGATCAAGCTCCTAGCAAAATTTATGTACATATATGACTGTACCTACCCACTTATGTTTGTGGATAGATAACCAGACAGGGTAAGTGACTTTTTCCCCTTTTTATCAGTTTCTTCGCTTTCTTCTTCTTCAAAGAACTTCTCTCAAAACCAAACTAATCAAACATTTTATTTAATTTGAAGCTCCAAGAAATTATGACCAATACCTACGAAAAGAACAAAGAATGAACCCATTCTTCTCCCGCTGTGCGCTGGTCCCAAAATTCGCCTCCCTTCCCCGAAAATGTTGATATTATCGCCAAAGTCACCTCTCATCAGGCCTGCGAGCAGCACGCCCGAAATATTTCATTTCCTTGTTGATTGCCCGTCCTGAAATTTATTCCAAGCACATCAGCATCCCTTCTGGAAGACATTTCCCCCGTCCCTCCTCGTGCGACTTTTTCCTATGGAGTGAAATCTCCCGCGGGATTTCCCATTTTCCCCGAACAAAAAGGCAAACCTTTTCTCCTTCTATTCTCTCTCTTCCAACGTCTTATATTTTCACCACTTATATCCCACTATGAATACCTCTTCAGTTGTTAAAATTTACGAATAGGTGACCGAGTGAAGTGAGATTTATGTTTTTCACAGATTAGACCGACCGCTTAGAGAGGTTTTTTAATGCCTTTTTCAGATTCTGATGTTCCAACATATTCTAGAAAACACCAATGATAAAATGTTGACAAGTTCTGTCAACAGGTACATAAAAATACATACACAGGAAGATAAAAAGTAATAATCAAAGGTAAATAAATACATAGTTAAATACATAAAACAATCAAGAGTGACTCATCCTGATCATGATTCATAAAGATGATATGGATGGCAGTGACACTCTATTGATGTCTACACGCGACATCATGCAAAATCATAATTCCTACCTCCTACCTTATCGTTTATGTTCTGAAATTGCGACCTTTATTGGCTTTACTTTTATCAGGTTTAATCCTTACACGGGAGATTAACCAGTTGATTGTGAAGGGGTCGAGTGGATTGGCACATCACATGTCTTCAGGCACACTCCCTTTGTCAAGAGTCTAGGACTCTGGGTTTACTACCTTGCCCTAGGTATCAATGAAATTAAATTTGAAGAAACCTTTTCGGAATATTTGTGATGAAAAAATGAGTTTAAAAAAGGCCTTATTATTCAGCTCTTTTTTATAAGCAGTTTTCCCTCCCAGGTAAAGGACTGAAGACGCCTTTGCATACACGTTATCATGAATTTCCCTATTTCTTTTATTTCGTGTCTCTACAATTTATTTTCCCCGAAAAAAATGTTCCTTAATGTTGTTGTCTTCGTTTAACATCTCTCTGTCGATCTTTCTTTTACTCCCAAATTCCCAATAAATAAAACTGTATACCTATACTTTACCATTTTCTTTCCTTCCTTATTCGTCTCTACCTCCTCCTTCTCTGCTTCTGCTTTAAGATTACCTTTCTCAAGTTATTAAATTTAACCTTACACTTGATATGTTCTTCTGTCATTTTCATAATTTTGTTTTAGGTGGGTGTGGGTATAAGTACGTACGTACATATGAAAATGATATTCTAAATTAGTAGGTATTAGGTTTCGTTATATATTTATGCTGTATGTTATGAATACGTATTGTTATTTCAAATACTTACATAGGTAACCTATACCTGGAACCGTTCAATCTATTTACAAATTCAACAGTAGCTGAAGATTAAATAACAAGATATTTCGACTGGTATTAAAATGATACTCCTGATAGATAAGTAACATAATTCGATCCTTATTGAATTTAGATCCATTTTCCTCCAAATACTTACATAGGTAACCTATACCTGGAACCGTTCAATCTATTTACAAATTCAACAGTAGCTGAAGATTAAATAACAAGATATTTCGTCTTGTAAGTATTAAAATGATACTCCTGATAGATAAGTAAAATAATTCGAAACTTATTGAATTTAGATCCATTTTCCTCCGACATACGTATTACTAATGCTCCTCAAACGTGATACAAAGTATAAAATTCACCTCTCTCATTTCATCACGTCCCAAACCCTTCTATCTATGCATAAGAGCTCCTCATAATAGATATCGTAAGGGCGGAAATTTCATCCTTTTATCTCTTTATCGGGGAGGAAATTTTCGGGGCTCAATTTTCGGTAAACAATAAGAAACAAACAGGTCCCGTTTTCATTTTTTTGAATTTGAATAGCTTACTTATTAGATTAGGGGTTTTCCTTTCAGCTCTTTAATGTAAGGATGTGTATCTTGAGATCTTCAATGCTGTTGTGGAGAGAGAAAGGATTGAAACGCGGAAATACGGTTTGATAGAGGGAACAGTAATGAAGGAAGTCTTATCGTCCCGAAATGGAAGAGGGAAATTAACCAGGCACTATGTTACACTACTCGTATGTATGTAGGTACTATAAGTAGGAATCTTTAGACAAAGCACCTATGTACTGCACTGGACCCCTGGATCACACTCATTATAACTACAGGTTGATCATGGGTTAAGTTTGCCCTATGACGCTATCAGATTGGCGATAAAAATTAGGCTTATTTTGATTTAACCCTTTGGCACAGGCTGGTCGAGATAGGCTCCGTCTCAAACAATGATCCAAATTAAAGACGGATATTTTTTGTATTTCGTATTATGGGGCCCCCTATGCCGGGTTCCTAATAAATGTCCGCAACCCGCAACCCCGCAGCTACGGGGGGAAATCATTTACTAATCTTACTACATATATTAAAAATAACTTTGAACCACAGTTTTCTGACGTGACATGACTCTCCAAGATGTCACATGAGCTCACGTGACTTGAGGGCAGTGTCTTTCTACCTTTAGACCTTTTCAATCAGATCAAGCCCTAAAGGGTTAACGTTTTGAAGAAATCATACATAAACATGGCGTACATTATCGGTTATCGTATTTCTTGATTTCAGTCATTGATCATGGGTTAAGTTTGCCCTATGACGCTATCAGATTGGCGATAAAAATTAGGCTTATTTTGATTTAACCCTTTGGCACAGGCTGGTGGAGATAGGCTCCGTCTCAAACAATGATCCAAATTAAAGACGGATATTTTTTGTATTTCGTATTATGTACTACATTTGGGCCCCCCTATGCCGGGTTCCTAATAAATGTCCGCAACCCCGCAGCTACGGGGGGAAATCATTTACTAATCTTACTACATAATTATATTAAAAATAACTTTGAACCACAGTTTTCTGACGTGACATGACTCTCCATGATGTCACATGAGCTCACGTGACTTGAGGGCAGTGTCTTTCTACCTTTAGACCTTATCAATCAGATCAAGCCCTCAAGGGTTAACGTTTTGAAGAAATCATACATAAACATGGCGTACATTATCGGTTATCGTATTTCTTGATTTCAGTTATCAGTTGTGTTCTGATTAACCAATGAGTAACATCGAGAGCGACCTGATGAACCATCATGCTGATCGATAGCAAGTACCTGCGCCAATTTCTGGCCGCCAATATAGGTAAGTGCCCAATCCGTTGGTCCGCTGTCCGTCTCCCTGTACTTTCATGTGTTTTAAACTAGCTATATTTGATTTTTAATAATTTGAAAATTACTTAGAGGGAAAAAAATCAATAAAATTTATTGACGAACTGCCCAAAGTTTGGGTTGTCAAAACGACACAGCATACTTCTCAGACAACATAGTTACATAGGTATTGCAAAGATGAACGGAAAAAAAAAACGCTTATGTTTTTTAAAGGGTTTCCCTTTCCGTTCATTCAAGTGTGTGTAGTGAGAAGTCAAGTCAAATAAAACGTTTCAGTCCGTATGTTGTTTTGAATGTGACAATTTCCAGCTTAACTCCGTAAGTGCCCAATCCGTTGGTCCGCTGTCCGTCTCCCTGTACTTTCATGTGTTTTAAACTAGCTATATTTGATTTTTAATAATTTGAAAGTTACTTGGAAAAAAAATCAATAAAATTTATTGACGGACTGCCCAAACTTTGGGTTGTCAAAACGACACAGCATACTTCTCAGACAACATAAATATAGTTACATAGGTATTGCAAAGATGAACAGAAAAGAAAACGCTTATGTTTTTAAAGGGTTTCCCTTTCCGTTCATTCAAAGTGTGTGTAGTGAGAAGTCAAGTCAAATAAAACGTTTCAGTCCGTATGTTGTTTTGAATGTGACAATTTCCAGCTCAACTCCATACACAATAAGCCCACTCAGGGGCATAGGTGTAGGGGCCACTGCCCCAAGGGATGGGTTAAGCTTATACGAATCTACGACTTGTGACAATTACATTTTGATTTCAGTGTCAATCATTCTATTCGTGTGTGCATGCTGGGTGGCGTGGCCATCATCCGTGAATAAGAAGCTCTACATTGGCAACAAGGATGTAGACGGCATAGGACTTCGCCTGGACGAAACCCAGATCACCTGGGTTGTGTCCCTCTTGGATTTAGGTAAGTATCAAGTCTGAATTTCTTGTATTTATTATATTTTAAGGAGGTCTCTTTATACATGGTTTTTGGCGGTCTCTTTATACATGTATATCCTTAAAGGCTCAACCTTTGAGATTGTTCGGAGACGGAAATGAACCATCTCGAAATTATCTTTCAACTTCATGAGAAATTGGTACCAGAAGTTCGCGAGTTCGATTTCAAGCCGAAGTGTCCCCCATAAAATTAATCTTGTAAATGTGTTTGTTTTTCTGTGCAAAGATAGCCATATTTCAGAAATGGCTATAGTAAAAGACTCAACATCAAATGACGAGCTGAAATTTGAGGTTGCATAATAACATGAACACTCAAACATCACGTTCTGTGACACTGGCAACAATATCAAGATTGAAAGATTTTGTCTTGTTTAATCTCTTGTCTAAATGATGATAACAATGTCCTTTGTTTGTTGTAAACAGTGACTTGGACTGTTGCTAGCAGTTGACTCATTGATTCAAGTGTGGTCGAAAAAATTAATTAATTTTAAGATGACCATTGATGAATAAACTCTCAACAATCATTAGGCTAATTCATTCTTATTTCTTTTTCAGGTACCGCCGTGAGTCCCTTATTCTCTAGCTATTTCATCAATAGTATCGGCAGAAAGAATGCTCTCCTGATTGTGTCCTTGTTCTTCCTCCCCACCTGGCTCATGGTATGGGATAGCACCTCCTTCACCTACGTCTGCATAGCCAGATTCCTCATAGGCTTTGGCAAGGGTCTCTCATTCACTGCAGTCCCTGTGTATATCAATGAGATCAGTGATCATACTGTCCGTGGTATGTTAGGATCCTCTGTGCATACCTCCATGACTTTGGGACTCCTGTTCTCCCTCTGTGTTGGGCCTTACATTAGCTACACAGCGCTCAACACAATATTCTCTGTGATACCTCTGTTGTTCCTCTCTCTGTTTGTATTCATGCCAGAATCACCTTACTATTATATCATGAAGAAGAACTACACTGCGGCTGAGAAGTCGCTCAGGTGGTTCAGACCTTATGATACAAATATCGAGCGGAATCTCAAAGCTATGGTTGATAATCATGAAAGACTTGACAAAGGCGCTAGTTACTGGAAAATGATCACACACAGGAATACCATACGACCATTGCTTATAGTAACAGTAGTAGCGTTTCTACAACGTATGTCAGGTATTACTGCTCTCGTAGCTTATTCCTCTACCACTCTACCTGAGCTTTCATTTACCTGGTTTGGTCCCAATGAGTGTATTATTCTGTTTACATTACTAATGACTATTACTAACTTCTCGTGTGCGTCCTTCATGGATATCATGGGACGTAAGCTTCTTCTCTGCATCTCCGTCTCATGTGGTATTGTACTCATGTCACTATTTAGCATGTACTACTATGTCTACCCAAAGCCTAGTCACTCGTACATAGACCTCATCCCCTATGTCGTGTTTGTCACGTATGGTATGTGTTTCCTAGGCATGGGTAACGTTCCTCCTACATTACCCAGTGAGTATTTCAACACTTCTCAGCGTACTTATGCCTCGGCGACAGCATCCGTTGGATTTGCCGTAGGTTCTTTCCTGACTAGCAAGTTTTATCTGATAGTTCAGCGTGACTGCGGATCCCATGTGGTATTTTTGATCTTCGCTATAGTCCATGTCTTTTATTTGCTGGTGGGCCTGTTCTTCGTCCAGGAAACCAAAGGGAAAACATTAGAGGAAATCCAGGCCAAGTTTTACAAGACAAGGTCCCCTACAGGGGAGGACAACATCGCTTTTTACAAATCGAATTCAACTATAAATACTATAATAGAAAACAACATAACCAAGTTGTAAAGGTCATGCTAAAACATTATAAGGAGGTAAGATCCACTTTCTTATAATGTTCTGTGATATAAGGTGGCGATGTTTGGTATAAACCGCCTTTGTTGGTGAATGTCATTAACGCTCAACCTGGAGGTGCAGGGTTGGAATTTCTGCTCGAACGACAATTTTTTGACCGAATTTCATGGTTTATGATGAATAGGAGGTAGGCATGGTTACCTAAGGACCTACTGTTTTTTTTATTCATTGTAAGAAATATACTTTCCTATAGGTGTAACAATAAAATTGTGATTAGAGATAGGTATTACTGATCTTTTTTTAGGTACTTTAAGTGTATATTTTTGTGTAATATATTTATCTCAGCCATGTTAGCTTTGCTGATACATATTGTATCGAAACGTTCTTTTTATGAATATTTCATTTTCTCATTATACAAATCACTAGTATCGTAGTCCACTATTTTTAAAACATATTATGTTGGACTGCAGCACATTTATCACTGCTTTTGGTATGTTGTAATGTACGGAATACGCGGAAATCAATACATCCACCTGTTTTCTATCATTAATAACAGAGAGAAAGAGCACAGGTAAGGGTGGGGGAAAATGAAAAACTCTGCTACTATCAGAATCACAAGTTTCGGAAATAAATTTCCTTCCAGTCGTGCAAAAGTAACGTTTCGGTGGGAGCTCTTTCATTATTCTTTATTTTCTATCATTAATAACAGAGAGAAAGAGCACAGGTAAGGGTGGGGGAAAATGAAAAACTCTGCTACTATCAGAATCACAAGTTTCGAAAATAAATTTCCTTCCAGTCGTGCAAAAGTAACGTTTCGGTGGGAGCTCTTTCATTATTCTTTGTTCAAGCTAAGTTAAAAAATAATAGGAAAAATAACTCACGCTAAAACAAGTGGAAAATAACATGATTTATCTTCCGTAATTTTTTTTATAGGGAAAAATATGTGCTCCCTAGGAAAATTGAAACCGTACCTCGACCCCTTTGTCTTAACATTTTTTTCCCCTCGACGACAAATTAAACAATCTTGAACAGAGTAGAAAACATGAAGAATGTTCATCTATTGTAGGTAACATCTACCTGTACTGTTGTAGGTAACAAATTACAAGATCAATTACTTTTCGGGCGTGCTTTTGATAGATTTTTTCCCATACCTACCAGCTACCTGGAAGCTCTGGAAGAAATATAACAGACTGCTATCTGAAGAAACACAGGTACCAAGAACGAAATGGATTTATAGTTATAGTATATTAGTTAGCTATACTAAAATTTATTTCGAGATAAAATTTCTGGGGGTGTCTGAGGTAGCTACACAGATATCACTAAATTAACTCTTTAAAATTTATAGCTAATGCCCTTTTTTCGACACATTCTTTTGAATTATGAGACCACACTGTAAAATATTTGAGTTATACTTTATGCATAAACCAATAACCTAGGTATTCCATCTATACCGTATATCTACAATCTACATACGGCTAATACATCGTAGGTACTACCTTTTTTCAAGGTGGAAAAAAGGGGGAAAATTCCACATGCTTCTGTTTAAACAGAGCTACTTTTACTCTCATCTATCCCTTCCCCCACTTTATCTATCATTTCCCCTCCTCTGATCTATCCTTCCCCTCCCCTGGTCAACCCCCCACTCCAAAATGATTGATCACTTTGGTTCCCAATTCGAAAAAAAAAAACCCTCTCTCCATTATTTTCTCTTACTTTTTCAACCCTTTTTTTCACTTGTCTAAACAAAAGAGTCTGAAAACACAATACAGTGAGGGTCGAGAGTTTTTCATAATAGACTATAAGGCTTATCAACTCTCCCACTGAGGCAGAGCTTATCTTAGGAAGGCGATTGATGAGAACCGCATTTGACTCAAACCCATCGGCCGCGCGACATAGAAACGTCAAAAATTGAACTTTTTTCGAAATATCAAAAAAAGTTAATTGACTTTTATGAAATTTGATTGATGGTTCTACTATGCGAGGGCCAGGTTTAATTAGTTTTCCTCTATCCTAGGCATACAGGTGGATAGGGAACGGGATAGGTAGAGATTAATTTATCATTTTGGTTCAGATATGTATGTGTTCGTTAACCCTTTAAATTGGGTGCAATAGTCCTACATACTGGACTCCGCACACAGGAATTTCGTCAGAAAAGACCCCCCATTTCAATGTAACCCTTTAAATTCGCGTCCACTGATGGCCGGGGCAATCCAGAGTTTAAACTCGCTTCAAGTTAAACTCTTGGATGAATCAATCTGATTGGTTGATTCCAAAATTT
This sequence comes from Diaphorina citri, assembly GCF_000475195.1. Taxonomy (NCBI): domain Eukaryota; kingdom Metazoa; phylum Arthropoda; class Insecta; order Hemiptera; family Psyllidae; genus Diaphorina; species Diaphorina citri. Next base: position 33,286 of record NW_007377533.1, on the reverse strand, counting down.
TCAGCCAATCCGATTGCTCCAAGAGGTATCTTAAACCGAGTTTAAATTCCGACTGTATTCCCGGCTATGAGACTTCTTTTCCGTCTAATATTTCACATCCTATGGATTATTTCAGTTTTATTTTAAGCATATCTAGTCTTTCACACTGCTTATAACTCGATACACAAACAGCCTAATCTGAGGCTTAGGTGTAAGGGCTAAACAGCCCTAAAGGATGGGTTAAGCTTCTACGAAACTACGAGTCTTTCACACTAGACATCACAGGGTTAATTGGTTGAGGTCATGACAGTTGTGGTGACGAGAGGCCCATCAGGACAATATTAATTAAAATTCACGTCCTCGCCAACATTAGCAGGTTAATTAACTTTCACCTCGAGGGGGCCATTCCCGAAACGTATGGTTACAAAAGGTTACCAAAGGTACAAGGGAAAAGAGAATTAACTAAAGGGGATTTGTAGCAAAGTCCTAAAATATAAAATCTCATCCGTCCCTTTCAGAAGTAGGACACAAGACACATCAAGTATTCAATTATGGGGATTTTGCTGAAGAAGTTTGATAGAGGGACCTGAAACTACTGAGGTCTTATCGATATAAAATCTCATCCGTCCCTTTCAGAAGTAGGACACAAGACACATCAAGTATTCAATTATGGGGATTTTGCTGAAGAAGTTTGATAAAGGGACCTGAAACTACTGAGGTCTTATCCTATCGAAATCAAAGAGAGAAGGAAGACAGGACAGGAGAAAGCCAACCGTTCGAGAAAGAAACTTCTCTGTACCTATACCGAAATTTTTAGAAAATAATGTCCAACCTAAAGGTGTGTCCAAACATAGTCGACCGGCCGTCGATCGATGTCGATTCACAATAAATTCACATCGATCGACGACCGTCGACTATATGTGTGAACACCTTAATGTACATAAGTAGTCCATAGAAAGAGATAGATCCTATCGAAATCAAAGAGAGAAGGAAGACAGGACAGGAGAAAGCCAACCGTTCGAGAAAGAAACTTCTCTGTACCTATACCGAAATGTTTGGAAAATAATGTCCAACCTAAAGGTGTGTCCAAACATAAAACATGGTCGACCGGCCGTCGATCGATGTCGATCCACATCGATTCGCATCGATCGACGACCGTCGACTATATGTGTGAACACCTTAATGTACATAAGTAGTCCACAGAAAGAGATACGACTTACCTGAACATCTTTGGAGAACTGATTGTTGCAGAAAATGTGAATGGCGGAAAACTCTCGCACTTTGTCGAACTCGAATTTGATTTCCACGGGCTGTCCGCCCCTGGTGTCATTCCGCCAGCCTACCCAGCCCTGACCTGTGAAACAGAAAATAAACATTTAATTAATATACATAATTACAATTATTTTTAAAATTACCCAAAAAGATCAAAGAATCCTAAAAACATAGATATAGCTCAGAGTATTTTTTTATTTTTTTTTATTAACTCGAATTTGATTTCCACGGGCTGTCCGCCCCTGGTGTCATTCCGCCAGCCTACCCAGCCCTGACCTGTGAAACAGAAAATAAACAATTAATTAATATACAGAATTACAATTATTTTTAAAATTACCCAAAAAGATCAAAGAATCCTAAAAACATAGATATAGCTCAGAGTATTTTTTTAAAAAAGAGGTTTGATAGAGGGAACTGTAACTGCTAGGGTCTTATCGTCCCGAAATGCAAGAGAGAAGGAAGACTGGATAGGAGAAAGCCAGCCCTTCCGAGAACCAACATTATCCCTTCAAAACGCTCAGAGTAAATTATTGTACATTTCAGTCAGTCAGGACACTCCACTATCCAGTCAAACAAAATACGCGGCGACCCAAGACTTTACGAAGGGAAATAAATCCTTCAAGCGTAAAAAAAATTCTGAAAAGTCATCAGGAGCCAGAGGTCTAAGTGCACCCCACTCTTCCTCCCTACTTTAAGCTTCATCCTCTCCCCCTCCCACGATACAACTAATTAGCAATTAACTTAATGGAGACATTCAATTAAAAAATAATTACATAGATTAAAAGTTAAAGCTATTGTTTTTTCATAAAAGCCGCTCATCCCGAGTTATCTCTAAAACATTCCCCCATCCACGGCTTTTCAAAAACATCCACACAAACGATGAGCTCCTAGCTTTTGCACCCTTAATTTTTTGGAGCCTGGGGGTCAATTGTCAACCCTTCACAGTTGAAATCGGTGGTAAGAAAAGATTTTCTTCGGAAATGTTAACATCTTGTTTGACATCACCAAGATCATTTCATGGGGGAATAGGGATGCAAGAGAGAGCCCGAGGCTGTCGCTAAACACAAAAGATATTGTGGGTAAAATACGTGGTGAAATTAAAGGCACTGTTGTTGGAGTGTTTTGCCCTCTAGCCCTCAATCGTGCGGCAAAAGAGCTAATGATTCGGTGACTTAGAGACATCACTAAAATCCAACTTTTTTGTAGAGCCTTCTCAATTCAAATAATTATTGTAGTGTGTCTACCAAAAAACAATTATTTCGATAGAATAGTTAAAAGGGTGTGCCGTGCCGTAAGAATGTGCAATTAAACTTCCGAAAGATTAATATTCACAACAACCATTTTACTATTTCCGTCTCACACTTGGAAAATGGAAATGTTTAAATGGGAAATGCTCAATTTACAAACACACTGGAGAATGGTAGGGAAATAGTTTTCGTATGTTTACATAAGTGTTTAAACTTGGGCGGCCTGAGAAAAACCATTGCCCGCGCCACACGAAAGATTGCCAAAAGTTTTGGGTGTTGGATAAGAGTTAGGGAAAATTTTGCAGGAAGAAAACACTCGAAGGAGAGAGAGAGAGAGAGAGAGAAATGGAGATAAGGAAAAAGAAAGGAAGGAACGAGAGAAGAAAATTTATGTTTCTTCAGAAATGTTCATTAACTTCGTAGGCCACACGAAAGATTGCCAAAAGTTTTGGGTGTTGGATAAGAGTTAGGGAAAATTTTGCAGGAAGAAAACACTCGAAGGAGAGAGAGAAATGGAGATAAGGAAAAAGAAAGGAAGGAACGAGAGAAGAAAATTTATGTTTCTTCAGAAATGTTCATTAACTTCGTAGGGACTACGGACTAATAGGTTGGCATACTTTTGCTTTGCAGCACAACAAAGAACTTAAAACACATTTCACATTTTAGACCCTACACTCCTACACAGTCATACTTTGTGACTAAACTCAAATTTTAATGTTTACTCTAAAACGCTCTTGTAAAACTTGTGAATAACGAACAATGTTACAAAGGACTCCAAAGAGCGAGTTACCAAATGGTATTGCAAATGCCCATTTGATGATGTAAATAAAATCTATGAAATGCCTTAATTGTTTGAATCCTACGCCTGAATCCTATGCCTATTTAACCCATAAAATAAACGAGACCTTGTTTAGACTGCTGGGGTAAAGGAACTTTTTAGTCTCATTCGAGCAGGATAAACAAGGTATATTCCATTCTATTCTACCTATATCCATTTATCCATGCGTCCCTTGTCCCCTCCACTTCTACTAAGTTCACTCTTCCTAAAATTAAGCAATTCTTTCAATCTCCTCTTCCTAAAGTACAAAGTAATTCTTTCAATCGGTAGCCAGGGATTATCAGCTTCTTTAACAATTGCAAGTTTTCAGTTGAGGGCTCGAGGGTTAGGTATATTCGTAAACTTTTTTCTTCTTTTGTTTTTAAACTTTGATAGTATTATTGAGGCCGGTAGGAAAGTTTTTCATTCATTCTAAGGGGGGTTCATTGGCATGCTTGTCATGTAGTGTGTCCTATTCATCAAACAGATCTGGAGGTAGATTTAGGGTCACATCAGTAATCCTGAAAATGACCCCGGGGGTTCTTTAGGGAAGGATCACCCCTGTCTATAATAATCTCCTTATTCCTTCTTCCCTTGCCTGCTAGAACTGCCCATAGCATTTTTCCTTGTATCTTTTATCCCTCTCTCCCGTCTCTCCTCTCTGGATTTTCAATAGCATTGTACTTTCTCCTATTGTCTGTTTCTCTTTTCTTTCCCTCCCTCCCTTCTGTTATCTAATTTATCTTAATCTCTTATTATCTCTCCGTTCGTTTTCTTAGCCTCTCTTCTTCTCTTCCTCCAATTCTTTTACAGCATCCTTCAATACTCTCCTTTACTTTCTCCATTCTTTTTTGCTTTTTCTCCGATTTCTCCAAACAAAAGTTTCTCATTTCTAGTTTGTTCTTCAATTCAATTATCTTCGGGATACTCAGCAGCTCCTGGCACATCACCTTTCAAAACTTCATCTTTCATTCCACCTACCAGCTTCAGGATTCAGATTTGGTAACATTATTCTTTGTACACCTATCTATCCAATCAATCTATCTCCTTTACCTACTTTTCCGTCATTTTATTCTTCTTTTACAACTTTCTTCTCTCTTCTTTTCTATTTCTTCATGGGGTTGAATTTCAATCAGAAAGTCTCTTGCAAAAGTTTGCAGTGTCTACGAACTTTACCCAGAGATCCCTGGTGTCCTAATAGGTGTGGGTGTGACTGTGTGAGTCGAGAAATTGTACACCAATTCTTTTGACCTTTCGAGTACTGAAATTGAAATCTATGGAAGTTCCATGGGTTTTACCCGTTGATTTGTTAATCAATCAATCAATCAATCAATCAATCAATCAATCAATCAATCAATCAATCAATCAATCAATCAATCAATCAATCAATCAATCAATCAATCAATCAATCAATCAATCAATCAATCAATCAATCAATCAATCAATCAATCAATCAATCAATCAATCAATCAATCAATCAATCAATCAATCAATCAATCAATCAATCAATCAATCAATCAATCAATCAATCAATCAATCAATCAATCAATCAATTTATGGGGTCTTTGTTCCTCAAAGGCCAATTTTATATTTCTGCATGATTTTGAATAATTTTAGATGTAGTATTTATAGGTAGATGTGTTTAATAGTTTCTATCTAGCCACCCAACATAAACAGGTACCAGTGTTTTCTGACCCAGAATAATGAAATCACTGATCTGCCCCATGGAAGAACGATTTTACAAAACTTTTCAAATTTTTCAACTAAAGCATTTGCAATTTGTTTTTAACATGTGGAAAACAAAACTGGTATAAATAATGCTAAATCTGTATTGTGTAATGTTTAATACCCGTAGCAAAAAACATGAAATATTGAAACTTTTTTTTAGGGATAAAATATGGAAGGAGAGGGAGCGAGGGAGACAGAGAGGGAGAGAATAAGAGGGAGACAGAGAGGAAGGGACAAAGAGAGTGAGAGAGAGTTAAACAAATAAATACTACATTATATTGGCATTATTGCCTAATCTGGGAATGTGTATGAGAGAGAAAAACGAGAAAGAGTAGGTTGGAAAGCAAAAATGAGGATGTGGAAGGAAAAGGGAGGGATGGAGAGAGAGGGAGAGAGAAAAACGAGAAAGAGTAGGTTGGAAAGCAAAAATGAGGATGTGGAAGGAAAAGGGAGGGATGGAGAGAGAGGGAGAGAGAGAGAAAGGGATACAGAGAGAGAGAGGGAGGGAAAGAGGGAGAAAGGGATACAGAGAGAGAGAGAGAGAGAGGGAGAAGGGAAGGGAGAGAGAAAGGAGGAGAGAGAGGGAGAGGGAAGAATTTAAATTTAATTCATCCCTAGAACGACTGCAACGTGTAGCAGGTAAATTGGATTAATACAATTTGAGTTTTCATCCAATCAGACGATCAGACCTCCAGTTCTCGAGTAGGTATTTGATACTAGAAAATTCTAATTACCAGAGTGAAGTGGGTAGCTTTACCATTTTCCTATGTCACAGACATTAAATCTTAACAAATTTCTTCTCTTGTTAATATAAGAAAACATCCGAGATACTTACTTGGGCTATTATTTATAAATTTTAAAAATTCTAGAAGCTTTGTGTGTTCTACCAACTTCTACCCACTAGGACGAACGTCTGAGGATTAGCAGCTAGCAAATTGAAATGATCAAGACATAATTATGTAGGCGCTGAGAATGGATCTGTACTTGTTTCATTTAATGAAAACGATCCAAAGTCACCGACAAAGGTATAAGGTATAACTGAACTTGATAAACAAGGAAATCGATGTCGGCTGTTTCAACGATTCGGAGGAAAATTCCGGAATGCGTAATTTGAGAATATATTCTGCTAAAAAATTCAAAATTTGCAGTCCCACAGAGGATCAAGAAATCGGGAAATACAAAATGAAACTGCTGACTGATTAGACTCAATTGACACACATTTCATTCCTAGGTGAAAACTTGAAAATCCCAAGCCCTAACCATAACCAGGAATAGCTCGCACCTAGGTTCGGTTGAAATGTGGCAACTTTGTATTTAATTTATCATTCCCTTCGGAGCTATAAATAAAATTATGAAAAAACTTTAACCAAGAGAGAAAGAGCTCGGAAACAGCAGGGGAAGGAGTATTTCGAGCGACAGAATACGGTGTACAAATATGTCACCATGGGGCTCCGTGGCCGTAACATGTAGTTATGTACCTGGGTGCCACTGGGGACTCTGGTCGGGTGAGGGGAACTGTGTACGCAAGTAGTTCTAACAAGGATATACGGCTAATCCTGGGGGAGTACTGATGTGCTCTGGTTATTTATACATCTGCACCATTGGTCTGGTTTTGTAGTTGTGCCTACGTTTTGTCTGCTACGATACAATGACCAGTCTTTTCTACATGGACATTGGTGAGTGGGACATTCAAATAAATGCGGAAAGATTTCCCTTTGACTACCAATCCTTTGAAATGACCAGAAAAGGACATCTTTAAATTACCCATACAAAGGATTGTTATTCCTTGTAAGACGATTAAACTGTTGTAAAAATATTACAATGATTCTGGTCTAGTCTAGAATATCTTAGTCATTTAATATTCATCTGCATATAAATATTAATAAGTTGATTATTACGTCCCCGAAGTTCGGAAGCTTTTCTTTTCTTCCTTGCCTCTTTATAATTGATTTATACGTTCTATATGTACAGCTACTCTGGGAGCTCAGAGCTGGGATTCTAGGGCCCTCTAGGGGTGAGGGATCAACAAGTGGTGAAAAACAAGAGGCAAGATTGTGAAAATTACTTGGCCAGTGGCTGTTTGAAACGTAGTGATTGGTTTTTCCGCCATATTATCCACTTTTGGTGGCTTCATAATTATGTACCTAATACTTGAAATGTGTTTGTTCTGACTTGTATAAATAAAGTGATCATTCTCCAATCCTCACAGAATTTCCCCATTGTTCACTGGAAATAAAGAAGTTCTGTAAGGAAATAGCTGAGAACTCAATAAATTAGAGTAGCCAGAGTAGGTACCTACTTTGAAAAAAAAAAGACCCAAAACAGGATAATAGTGCACTGTTCATCATCTGTTTGGAAATTTTAAAATCACGTGATTGATCATGACATTCATGACACGACCTGATTGGTGGTTGATCTAGGCCTTGGGGATTCGGGGTTCAACAACAGCCTCAGATGAGATGATTCATTTTGGATTTAAATTTTAGGTGTTTCGTCATCTTAGATTGCTTGATTAACTGGGTATGGGAGTAGTCCTGATCGATTGCTTCAAAGAAGGGTTGCTGGATTATTCACCAGAAATCCAAATGCTTAGAGGGATTGGTAATAACGGAGGTCTTAACGTCCCGAAATCGAAGAAAAAGGGGGACAGGATAGGAGAAAAGAGCCGTTTCGAGAACGGACCTCATCTGTTTAGGATAATGAGGGAAGCAGGCGGGATAAAGCTGGGCCCGGACGGAAATCAAACCCGCGAATTTTAGTGCTTATAAAGGAGGCGAACTACCAATAAAACTTTGTACAATACATTAGCTTCACCAAGATATACAGATTTTTTATCAGGACTCTACTGCAGCAGGAGAGTAGGATAGGACTATATCGTACAAATGGGTTAACAAAACAAGAGCTGCATTTCCTCGTTGGAAAAATACTCCCTAATTAAACTCAGGTACGGGGTAGGTTACGTACGCTTGGTAGCTTTTCCGAAGGTATTTTTCCGACACAAACCTCACCATCAATTTCCATTCGGGTCCAAAACACTCACCCAAAGCTTGGAGCTAAATGACGCGAACTAAGTAGTCCCCTACCCTTTGGGGTTGTGCAGTTATTATTTACCAACGATTTCACGTAGGGGAACGGGATAGGTAGAGATTAATTTATCATTTTGGTTCAGATATGTATGTGTTCGTTAACCCTTTAAATTGGGTGCAATAGTCCTACCTACATATACTGGACTCCGCACACAGGAATTTCGTCAGAAAAGACCCCCATTTCAATGTAACCCTTTAAGTTCGCGTCCACTGATGGCCGGGGCAATCCAGAGTTTAAACTCGCTTCAAGTTAATCTGATTGGTTGATTTCAAAATTTTCAGCCAATCCGATTGCTCCAAGAGGTATCTTAAACCGAGTTTAAATTCCGACTGTGTTCCCGGCCATGAGACTTCTTTTCCGTCTAATATTTCACATCCCATGGATTATTTCAGTTTTATTTTAAGCATATCTCGTCTTTCACACTGCTTATAACTCCATACACAAACAGCCTAATCTGAGGCTTATAGGTGTGGGGGCTAAACAGCCGTAAAGGATGGGTTAAGCTTCTACAAAACTACGAGTCTTTCACACTAGATATCACAGGGTTAATTGGTTGAGGTTTTCACGTAGGAACAATGTATTTCCTTGCAGGTCTGTTTGTTATGGGAGGAAAAGCGTATTGGGGTGGGGTAAAAAAATAATTGTGAAGATATTTAGAGTTTTTAGCGAGAAGAGAAATTAGAAAATGCCTCTTGCCGATATAAGGTACGACATATATGGCACATTGCATACACAAAAAGAATTTTCAGGCACTCATAAAAATTCAACTTCAATCATTGCATCATTGTCTGTGGCTATCATAATCCAGGGTTCTGTAATTGGTTACCTACCTAAAAGTGGGCATCCGTAGCAGGTAAATTGGATTAATACAATTTGAGTTTTCATCCAATCAGACGATCAGACCTCCAGTTCTCGAGTAGGTATTTGATACTAGGAAATTCTAATTACCTACCAGAGTGAAGTGGGTTAGCTTTACCATTTCCCTATGTCACGGTTAAATATTTCAAGTGAAACACGCGTAACAAATAACAATCAAATACTTATAAAATAGAACCACAGTAAAATTTAAAATGAAATTTTCAACTGTGTTAATATATGAACCATAACCATTCCTTAAATCTTAAATGCTTGTCTTTCTCCACCTAAATACACCTCGATAAATTTTGTGACATGACTTGGAGTCGAGTCAATAACTTCCAGAAGTCCGCGCTAACCACTACACCACCGAGAATGGTTCAGTCATCAGTGGTAAAATAGAATTGTTTAAAAAATACTTAAATAAAATTAATAAAAATATTCAGGAAACCATGTTCAAATGTTTAACACTGTGGTGTTGCCGGACCGAAACTCTACACCCTACACCGAAATGGGGGAGTACATAACACAGGAAGGGGAAAGGGTAGTAGGGAGGGGGGGTATCCACTACAACGAGCACGAAATGATATCTGTTACACAAACTTCAATAACCTCAAAGTTGACCAATACGTTGGGGTATTGTTCGAATATTAGCCATGCAAATGCTGACCTATAGCACTTACAGGGTCAAGAGATAGCACGGGGCAGCACATTTGGTTTTTTTGACCGTGCTCTTTTGAAGACCATTTAAAAAATTGCCTACATACCTAGGTACAGCAATTTTATTGCTAAGAAGAAGAAAAAAAAAAGACTACCTACCTACATAATCAACCCACCCTAAAATTTGTGTAGAGAAATAACCTGCCCTATGAACCACAGGACCAACAAGTAGCATGACCATTATAATTGGTTGAATTTTGAGAAATGTGAAGTACAAAAGTTGCTTTTCGGATCGCGGCCTTGGTACCTGTTCGACCTCCGATTGTAGCGCAAAGGCTTTTGAAGTACTGATGTGCTCTGGTTATTTATACATCTGCACCATTGGTCTGGTTTTGTAGTTGTGCCTACGTTTTGTCTGCTACGATACAATGTCCTGTCTTTTCTACATGGACATTGGTGAGTGGGACATTCAAACAAATGCGGAAAGATTTCCCTTTGACTACCAATCCTTTGAAATGACCAGAAAAGGACATCTTTAAATTACCCATACAAAGGATTGTAATTCCTTGTTAGACGATTAAACTGTTGTAAAAATATTACAATGATTCTGGTCTAGTCTAGAATATCTTGAGGCTTTTGAACGTCCCTGTACAGGCATAATGGCTCCGTATATTATTTGTTTATTTGTAAAATGTAAATAAACACACAGCTTTTTTTTTCCTTTCCCTCCCGGTTCAATAAAACAAAATTGTGGTTTAGGTAGCTTTATTAGAGCCCTCACTCAAACCTCCTACATCCCCCACCCCTAGACTTAACATTCAATATTCAATTGGAAAAAAACCTTGCTTTGAACAGAACAGTTATGGGAGAGATGGGAAAACGTCGAAAATGATACAGGGCTGAAATTAGGGGAAAGAATGCCTATATTGAAATCAGATTAAAATAAGGAATAGAAAGTTCGTCTTCTAGACCTTTGGAGTCACCTGAGCGTTAGGTATGCCCCCGGGCCTGATGCCGATGGCCGAAAAAAGGGGAAACTACATTGCCAACATTTTGACCTTTTTTTTTGTCCCAAAGGTGCAATGTTTGTTTGCGCCAACAAGTTAAACTTGGCATTGTTATTCTAGCACTAGCTCGGAAAGATTATACCTTGTAATTTCGTCAAAATGATCACCAGGGGCGGATCAAAACTGATGCAAAAATTGCACATGTTTCCTCTGTTGGATATATTAAATATCTTTCATGCAGAAGTCACACTATGATTCTTCATAGCCAAAGGTATCTGGTCAAAAGTCAAAGTACAGTACAATATGTTACATGATAGCACCTGCGTTGTAGGAATGTTGAATTGTTTTAGCGGGTCCATCTTAAGATGACTCCAAACATTTGTAAAATCAAAATCAACTATGAAATCATCCAAATTATCAGAAAGGACCTGCCTAAAGCTAAAGCAAAGGAACTCGAGAATTTTTTGAAATAAAAGTACGGTTAGGTATCACTACAACTTGATCTCCTAATTCGCAAGTAAAACTCGTCTTTGGGAATTAGCAGAAAGGACCTGCCTAAAGCTAAAGCAAAGGAACTCGAGAATTTTTTGAAATAAAAGTACGGTTAGGTATCACTACAACTTAATCTCCTAAATCGCAAGTAAAACTTGTCTTTGGAAGAAAATACAAATAATATAATGAAGATGAGAGGGATATTTGTAAAGAAAAACATCAGAATAAATGACGAAACCACAGAAGGCAACGGAAAAACATTGCGAAAATGAGGAGTATGAATAATCAGACAGCCTCAACCTTAACTTTATTCAAACAAGAAATAAGTAGAAAGATGAAGCTAAAGCTCAAGCCGTTTTGTACAGGGAGTTTCTGCTTGGCACATGACCTACTCCTGACCATCAGAAACCCTAAAAATCTTTTCAACCTGACATCAAACCTAATTCAACAAGATAGGAAGATACCCGTAGTGCCTCTGCCAATACAATTTTTGCTGGTCCTAATTTGAAAAGTGAATCCTTCAAAGCGAACGAAATTGAGGAAAAATTCAAAGGACGAACGAAAAGAAGGCCGAGTGGGGAGGGGAAAGCTTTCCTTTTGACGTTAAAACATAAGCCTAGGCGCTCTACCTCCCTCTCCTTCTCAAACCAGAGAACATCTTCTCTGCCATTTCAAAAACATCCTCCATCATGCTATCATAAAAATATTATTAATTACAAAAATTAAAGCTTTTAACGTGGAAAAAGTTTTGCCCCGGTGAAAAGAATTCCGACAACAAAATTCCAAGCATTTCTTTTTCCAACCTTACCCCCACTCTCAACTCGACCCTACTATTCCTACCTTAAGTTTTAAACGTAGAACTCTCTTCAGTGTTCCCCATTTTCTCCCTATCTTAAGTATCACAACTCCCTCTAAGACTTGAGGTACTCACTGTCCTCCTCCCCTTGAGTTGGAGTTTTGCATCATAAATACAGAATGCGGAAAACGTCCCTAAGATGAGAATTCCAAGTGAATCCTTTAGGCGCACAGGTATTCAATAAGAACTGTGATAAAGTGATAGTGCATTTTCTACATACTAGGTACTGCTCTGTATAGTGTGAAAAAAATAATGTCAAAGGTTAGCTAAAAATAGAAATGCTCCCTTTGCAAAATTGGGCCATACCCGTTACACGTATCAATTTCAGTTTTACATAACAAAGGTGAATCGATTTAGATTTTTCTGTTTTTCCCTTCAGTCATCATATTGATTCGTCGATAAATATTTATTTTCTCCTCATTGTCACCAATTAAAATAAATTATAAAACGCTATCGGATTTAAAGAGCTTTCACGGTGCATTTCAAATGTATTCTAGTAAATGTTGTCATTTTCGCTCCGGATTAAAATAAGTCTATAATATTAAACGTCTTTACTTTTTTAAATAATATTTCCATTTTGATACATCTTGGAAAAAAAATCTCATTAAATTACATACAAAAGAACAGGAAGGGAAAATAAGACGGAAGAAAATACAAATATAATGAAGTTGAGAGGGATATATTTTGTAAAGAAAAACATCAGAATAAATGATGAAACCACAGAAGGCAATGGAATAACATTGCGAAAATGAGGAGTATGAATAATCAGACAGCCTCAACCTTAAAACTGTATTCAAACAAGAAATAAGTAGGTACAAAGATAAAACTAAAGCTCAATCCATTTTGTACAGGGAGCTTCTGCTTGGCACATGACCTACTCCTGACCATCAGAAACCGTAAAAATCTTTTCAACCTGACATCAAACCTAATTCAACAAGATAGGAAGATATACCCGTAGTGCCTCTGCCAATACAATTTTTGCTGGTCCTAATTTGAAAAGAGAATCCTTCAAAGCGAACAAAATTGAGGAAAAATTCAAAGGACGAACGAAAAGAAGGCCGAGTGGGGAGGGGGGAGCTTTCCTTTTGACGTTAAAACATAAGCCTAGGCGCTCTACTACTGCTCTGTATAGTGTGAAAAAAATAATGTCAAAGGTTAGCTAAAAATAGAAATGCTCCCTTTGCAAAATTGGGCCATACCCGTTATACGTGTCAATTTCAGTTTTACATAACAAAGGTGATTCGATTTTTCCATTTTTCCCTTCAATCATCATTTTGTTTCATCGATAAATATTTATTTTCCTCCATATTATCTTCAATTAAAATAAATTATAAAACGGTATCTCATTATGGATTTAAAGAGCTTTCACGGTGCATTTGAAATGTATTCTAGTAAATGTTGTCATTTTTGCTCCGGATTAAAATAAGTCTATAATATTAAACGTCTCTTTACTTTTTTAAATAATATTTCCATTTTGATACATCTTGGAAAAAAAATCTCATTAAATTACATACAAAAGAACAAGAAAGGAAAATAAGACGGAAGAAAATACAAATAATATAATGAAGATGAGAGGGATATTTGTAAAGAAAAACATCAGAATAAATGACGAAACCACAGAAGGCAACGGAAAAACATTGCGAAAATGAGGAGTATGAATAATCAGACAGCCTCAACCTTAACTTTATTCAAACAAGAAATAAGTAGAAAGATGAAGCTAAAGCTCAAGCCGTTTTGTACAGGGAGTTTCTGCTTGGCACATGACCTACTCCTGACCATCAGAAACCCTAAAAATCTTTTCAACCTGACATCAAACCTAATTCAACAAGATAGGAAGATACCCGTAGTGCCTCTGCCAATACAATTTTTGCTGGTCCTAATTTGAAAAGTGAATCCTTCAAAGCGAACGAAATTGAGGAAAAATTCAAAGGACGAACGAAAAGAAGGCCGAGTGGGGAGGGGAAAGCTTTCCTTTTGACGTTAAAACATAAGCCTAGGCGCTCTACCTCCCTCTCCTTCTCAAACCAGAGAACATCTTCTCTGCCATTTCAAAAACATCCTCCATCATGCTATCATAAAAATATTATTAATTACAAAAATTAAAGCTTTTAACGTGGAAAAAGTTTTGCCCCGGTGAAAAGAATTCCGACAACAAAATTCCAAGCATTTCTTTTTCCAACCTTACCCCCACTCTCAACTCGACCCTACTATTCCTACCTTAAGTTTTCAACGTAGAACTCTCTTCAGTGTTCCCCATTTTCTCCCTATCTTAAGTATTACAACTCCCTCTAAGACTTGAGGTACTCACTGCACCTCCCCTTCAGTTGGAGTTTTGCCTCATAAATACAGAATGCGGAAAACGTCCCTAAGATAAGAATTTCAAGTGAATATTCACTAGCAATAGACAGGAGAATTCTGTAGGCGCACAGGTATTCAATACGAACTGTGATAAAGTGATAATGCATTTTCTGCATACTAGATATTGAAGGTTGAAGTATCTACTACTAAAAACAGGATTTTGTTGAAGCTGGACCTAGCATATAATTATGACATTGCAGAGACGAATGATGTTCGAGTAATCCCGAACCATGAAAAGGTCCAGTAATTCTGAATGATTGACTACCCAGATATAACTACCACTATCAATTCTATAACGCACAAATCATAGGTCATGTGCAGGTCATACAGTAAGACACCAAAAACTTTCGACGCACCCGGTCTTCCTTTTAATCTGAAACTAAAAGGATCAACTTTTGAGACTAAAAGGTACTTGAAATGCATCCTCTCTCCCTAATTACAATTTAATTCCTTTCTCAACGAGAGAATGCAAATGAAGGACGTATGATTAATGTTGTCTCAACAACTTCAGACAAGAAACTGAGTAGTGACGTCGAAAATTAGAAGAAGGATTTTCACGAAAAGTTTCTCCAAACCATTATAACCCTCTCTCCCCGATGCAACACTTTCAGGATTTGGAAATTCCTCTCGGCCTTGTAGGGATTTCTTTTCAAAGACAGGAGAGGTTCGCTAGAAACTGTAAACAAAGGACCCTTCCCTCCTAATTGATAATTAGCGGAGCACTCATAAATCATTGTCACGAAATGACGATTCTTATTTTACATTAAGACTAACTCGTCTACCGAGGGACAGACTCGCTCAACCAAAAAAGGGGAATTCTTCAGACATTCTAATTCAACCCGCATCTGTATTGTGTAATGTTTAATACCCGTAGCAAAAAACATGAAATATTGAAACTTTTTTTTAGGGATAAAATATGGAAGGAGAGGGAGCGAGGGAGACAGAGAGGGAGAGAATAAGAGGGAGACAGAGAGGAAGGGACAAAGAGAGTGAGAGAGAGTTAAACAAATAAATACTACATTATATTGGCATTATTGCCTAATCTGGGAATGTGTATGAGAGAGAAAAACGAGAAAGAGTAGGTTGGAAAGCAAAAATGAGGATGTGGAAGGAAAAGGGAGGGATGGAGAGAGAGGGAGAGAGAGAGAAAGGGATACAGAGAGAGAGAGGGAGGGAAAGAGGGAGAAAGGGATACAGAGAGAGAGAGAGAGAGAGGGAGAAGGGAAGGGAGAGAGAAAGGAGGAGAGAGAGGGAGAGGGAAGAATTTAAATTTAATTCATCCCTAGAACGACTGCAACGTGTAGCAGGTAAATTGGATTAATACAATTTGAGTTTTCATCCAATCAGACGATCAGACCTCCAGTTCTCGAGTAGGTATTTGATACTAGAAAATTCTAATTACCAGAGTGAAGTGGGTAGCTTTACCATTTTCCTATGTCACAGTTAAATATTTCAAGTGAAACACGCGTAACAAATAACAATCAAATACTTATAAAATAGAACCACAGTAAAATTTAAAATGAAATTTTCAACTGTGTTAATATATGAACCATAACCATTCCTTAAATCTTAAATGCTTGTCTTTCTCCACCTAAATACACCTCGATAAATTTTGTGACATGACTTGGAGTCGAGTCAATAACTTCCAGAAGTCCGCGCTAACCACTACACCACCGAGAATGGTTCAGTCATCAGTGGTAAAATAGAATTGTTTAAAAAATACTTAAATAAAATTAATAAAAATATTCAGGAAACCATGTTCAAATGTTTAACACTGTGGTGTTGCCGGACCGAAACTCTACACCCTACACCGAAATGGGGGAGTACATAACACAGGAAGGGGAAAGGGTAGTAGGGAGGGGGGGTATCCACTACAACGAGCACGAAATGATATCTGTTACACAAACTTCAATAACCTCAAAGTTGACCAATACGTTGGGGTATTGTTCGAATATTAGCCATGCAAATGCTGACCTATAGCACTTACAGGGTCAATAGATAGCACGGGGCAGCACATTTGGTTTTTTTTACCGTGCTCTTTTGAAGACCATTTAAAAATTTGCCTACATACCTACCTAGGTACAGCAATTTTATTGCTAAGAAGAAGAAAAAAAAAAGACTACCTACCTACATAATCAACCCACCCTAAAATTTGTGTAGAGAAATAACCTGCCCTATGAACCACAGGACCAACAAGTAGCATGACCATTATAATTGGTTGAATTTTGAGAAATGTGAAGTACAAAAGTTGCTTTTCGGATCGCGGCCTTGGTACCTGTTCGACCTCCGATTGTAGCGCAAAGGCTTTTGAACGTCCCTGTACAGGCATAATGGCTCCGTATATTATTTGTTTATTTGTAAAATGTAAATAAACACACAGCTTTTTTTTCCTTTCCCTCCCGGTTCAATAAAACAAAATTGTGGTTTAGGTAGCTTTATTAGAGCCCCCTCAAACCTCCTACATCCCCCACCCCTAGACTTAACATTCAATATTCAATTGGAAAAAACCTTGCTTTGAACAGAACAGTTATGGGAGAGATGGGAAAACGTCGAAAAATGATACAGGGCTGGAATTAGGGGAAAGAAAGCCTATATTTAAATCAGATTAAAATAAGGAATAGAAAGTTCGTCCTCTAGACCCTTGGAGTCACCTGAGCGTTAATGACAACCTAGAGACCTAGAGTAAGAAACCCTATCTTTCGTCCCTGTCTTGATCCTGATCCAATGCTTCGTGGATCCAGCTATCAATAGAATTCAATACTACATTTTTATAACGCATTCACCCACCTAACAAATGTCTTTTTGTTGCCCTAATTGACATTCATAATAACCCGGGCCTGATGCCGATGGCCGAAAAAAGGGGAAACTACATTGCCAACATTTTGACCTTTTTTTTTGTCCCAAAGGTGCAATGTTTGCGCCAACAAGTTAAACTTGACATTGTTATTCTAGCAATAGCGGCAAGTAATCATGAATAATGCATATTTAATTAATGGGACTTTTTTATGAAATAACACAATAAACTAAAATAAAATAATGGAATATAAAATTAGGTACCTTGTTTATACTGCTCTGTCCAAGGGCAGCCGTACAGTTCCACCCGCATACACACTGTCCTCACATACACACTGAATGGTACCAGCCTGATCTTGCTGGCCCAAATGGGAGGGTCTAGCGAGGTCTTGGACTCCAGATAAGTGTTGGTATTCCCTGTCATCACCTGAAATGAAGAAAAGATCTGACTGTTAGGGGGGAAATAGAGAAAAACAGAAGGGATAGATTCCTGAAAGAGGACATTTTGTAACTGTATACTGGATATTTCACAATTTACAAATGATATACCTATCCGGTCTTTATTTTGGGGAATATCTTATATTCGTAAGTTTATCAAAATGTGAGGCAAAAGGTTCACAACGGGAATATGGAACTTAAAGTGAATCTCGTCGGAGGACTTACCTACAAGCCACAATTCACTGAATCTTGAAAACGCTCAACAAAAAACTTTCCCAGAGTTCTAAAAAAGCTGTTGGATGTTTCAAACTTTCATTTTCTCAAATATCGAAACTCTTGAACAAACATGTGAAGTGTACACTACATAATATTAACATGGGGTTA